>NC_088865.1:21216180-21399924 GCF_032884065.1 Artemia franciscana | reverse complement strand
AGGGAATATAAGTGACGACCGGGACGCTCAAAGAGAAATTACAGACTGGGACACCGGGACACAAATGACGACCGGGTCACAGGGAAATAAATGACGACCGGGACAAAATGACACAACGACAACTGGGACGCCGGGGGGCACAGGAGGATATATAAATGACGACGAGGACACAGGGAATGTTCGATTAGCAATCACCATCAACAAAGATCAAGGGCAATCATTAGAATAATGAGGTATAGATCTGAATACGGATTGTTTTTCCCATGGACAATTATATGTTGCATGTTCAAGAGTCGGTAAACCTGACAATCTATTTATATGTACAGACAATCGGACAGCGAAGAATGTTGTATATTCGCAAGTTTTACGTAGCTAAAAACATAAATATATCTATCTATATTCACAGGTGGGACACAGGGACACAACTATACAATGGCGCGTAACTAATATGACACGTAACGACTTACGCGCGCTGGAGGGCTTGGGGGGTGCGAAGCGCCCCCACCAACTGGGTGTTGGGGTGCATGAAGTTGTTTTTCGACTGAGGTCATTTTTGTCGACTGATGAAATTACAGACCGGGACAATGGGACAAAAATATAACGGGGACGCCTGGGGGCACAGGGGGGATATATAAATAAGGCTGGGACACAGGGAATGTTCGGTTAGCAATCACCATCAACAAACCTCAAGGGCAATCGTTAGAAAAATAAGGTATAGATCTGAATACGGATTGTTCTTCCCATGGACAATTATATGTTGCATGTTCAAGAGTCGGTAAACCTGACAATTTATTTATATGCACAGACAATGGGAAAGCGAAGAATATTGTATATTCGCAAGTTTTACGTAGTTAAAAACATATCTATATATATAAAAATAAGTTGTCCGTGTGTGTGTGTGTCGAGTGACGTCATGTTTGTGTTTCGACTGACGTCATGTTTATCGACTGACGAAATTACAGACCGAGAAATTGGGATACAAATGACGACCGGGACACCGGGACATAGGGAATATAAATGACGACCGGG
Source organism: Artemia franciscana (assembly GCF_032884065.1). Classification (NCBI taxonomy): domain Eukaryota; kingdom Metazoa; phylum Arthropoda; class Branchiopoda; order Anostraca; family Artemiidae; genus Artemia; species Artemia franciscana. The sequence goes on along the minus strand of NC_088865.1, from coordinate 21,398,895 downwards.
ACACTCAAAGAGAAAGCGACCGGGACACAAGGAATGTTCGATTAGCAATCACCATCAACAAAGCACCGGGACACAAATGACGACCGGGACATCTATATATATAAAAATAAGTTGTCTGTGTGTCTGTGTGTCGAGTGACGTCATGTTTGTATGTCGACTGACGTCATGTTTGTCGATTGATGAAATTACAGACCGGGACATCGGGACACAAATGACGACCGGGACACCTGGACATAGGGAATATAAATGACGACCGGGACACTCAAAGAGAAAGCGACCGGGACGCAAGGAATATTCGATTAGCAATCACCATCAACAAAGCACCGGGACACAAATGACGACCGGGACAATGGCGACCGGGACAGAGGGAATAAAAATGACGACCAGGACACTCAAAGAGAATTTACAGACCGGGACACCGGAACACAAATGACGACCGGGACAAAAATGACGACCGGAACAAAGGGAATATAAATGACGACCGCGACACTCAAAGAGAAATTACAGACTGGGACACCGGGACACAAATGACGACCGGGACACAGGGAAACAACAACAACGGGGACGCCGGGGGGCACAGGGGGATATATAAATGACGACGGGGACACAGGGAATGTTCGATTGGCAATCACCATCAACAAAGCTCAAGGGCAATCATTAGAATAATGAGGTTAGATCTGAATACAGATTGTTTTTCCCATGGACAATTATATGTTGCATGTTCAAGAGTCGGTAAACCTGACAATCTATTTATATGCACAGACAAAGGGACAGCCAAGAATGTTGTATATTCGCAAGTTTTACGTAGTTAAATATATATATATATATATATATATATATATATATATATATATATATATATATATTATATATATATATATTCACAGGTGGGACACAGGGACTCAACTACAATGGTGCGTAGCTAATATGGCACGTAACGACTTATACGCGCGGGAAGGGGGGGGCTTGGGGGGGGGCTACACGAAGTGCCACACCAACAGCTAGTATATATTTATATATATATATATATATATATATATATATATATATATATATATATATATATATATATATATATATATATATATATATATATGTAATATAATATATATATATATATATATAAAAATATATATATATATATATATATATATATATATATATATATATATATATATATATATATATATATATATACTAGCTGTTGGAGTGGCGCTTCGCGCCACCCCAACACCTAGTTGGTGGGGCGCTTCGCGCCCCACCCTCTCAAGCCCCCCCACGCGCGCCCCCCCCCAAGCCCCCCCCGCGCGCGTAAGTCGTTACGCGCCATATTAGTTACGCGCCATTGTAGTTGTGTCCCTGTGTCCCACCTGTGAATATAGATATATATATATATATATATATATATATATATATATATATATATATATATATATATATATATTATATATATATATATATATTTATATATATATATTTATATATATATATATTATATATATATATATATATATATATATATAATATATATATATATATATATATATATATATATATATATATATATATATATATATATATATATATATATATATATATATATATATATATATATATATATATATATATATATATATATATATATATATATATATATATATATGTTTTTAACTACGTAAAACTTGCGAATGTACAACATTCTTTGCTGTCCCATTGTCTGTGCATATAAATAGAATGTCAGGTTTAACGACTCTTGAACATACAACATATAATGGTCCATGGGAAAACAATCCGTATTCAGATCTATACCTCATAATTCTAATGATTGCCCTTGAGCTTTGTTGATGGTGATTGCTAATCGACGATTCCCTGTGTCGCCATCGTCATTTATATATCCCACTGAGCCCCCCGGCGTCCCTGTTGTAGTTGTGTCCCTGTGTCCCGGTCGTCATGTCCCGGTCGTCATTTGTGTCCCGGTCTGTATATACATTCGTTTTGAATTGGTCTTTTTTTAGGTTTTAGTTTTTTACGTTTTTTTTAGTTTTTTTTTCTTTTTTTAGTTTTGTTTTTCTCCTTTATTTTTCATTTTTTTTTCTTTTTCATTTATTTTCTTTTTTAGTTTTTTTTTAGCTTTTTAATTTTTTATTAGTTTTTAGTTTTTTTTTCTTTTTAGTTTTTTGTAGTTTTTACCTTTTTTTTAGTTTATAATTTTTTTTACTTATGTCCTGGTCGTCATTTATACTCCCTGTGTCCCAGTCGTCATTTGTATCCGGTGCTTTGTTGATGGTGATTGCTAATCGAACATTCCCTTGTGTCCCGGTCGTCATTTATATTCCCTATAAGCCGGTGTCCCGGTCGTCATTTGTGTCCCGATGTCCCGGTCTGTAATTTCGTCAGTCGAAAACATGACGTCAGTCGACACAGAAACATGACGTCACCTGACAGATCCACAGACAGACAACTTATTGTTATATATATAGATAGATATATAAATATATATATATATATATTTTCTTTTAGTTTTTTTGTAGTTTTTACCTTTTTTATTTTTTTCTTCTTTTGTATTAATGCTAAAGCCAAGGTTCAAACCTGGAGCCTCTCGGACCTAGAACCTGAAACATAACGCTTTACCAACTCAGCTACTTCGGCTTGAATACATTCGTTTTGAGCAGCTTCCTCGGGTGTTGCCATTGTAGGTTCTTCAGTCATTTTACAATTAGAAATTTCTCTTTTTTTTTCAATTTCTCAATTTTTACGTAGTTTGAAACACATATATAAATCTATCTATATTCACAGGTGGGACACAGGGACACAACTGCAATGGCGCGTGACTAATATGGCGCGTAACGACTTACGCGCGCGGGGGGGCTTGGGGGGGTGCGAAGCGCCACCCCAACAGCTAGTATATTATATATATATATATATATATATATATATATATATATATATATATATATATATATATATATATATATATATAAGTTGTCTGTGTGTGTGTCGAGTGACGTCATGTTTGTGTGTCGACTGACGTCATGTTTGTCGACTGACGTCATGTTTGTCAACTGATGAAATTACATACCGGGACACAAATGACGACCGGGACACAGGGAATATAAATGACGACCGGGATATAGGGACATAACTACAACGGGGACGCCGGGGGCAAAGGCGGGATATATAAATGACGACCGGGAAATAAATGACGACCGGGACACAGGAAATATAAATGACAACCGGGACACAGGGACACATCATTAGAATAATGAGGTATATATCTGAATACGAACTGTTTTTCCCATGGACAATTATATGTTGCATGTTCAAGAGTCAGTAAACCTGACAATCTATTTATATGCACAGACAATGGGACAGCGAAGAATGTTGTATATTCGCATATACAACATTCGTAGTGGGATATATATCCCACTACTGGGAGCTTTCCGTTTCCAATTGCCAGCAATTGATCTGAAAATGCTTGACCAGTCATCGTTTTGCAATCGGACACGCATATTTGTAGTTAATTTTAATATTTTTACGTGTGCCCATAAATTAGAATTTTTCAGGCAAGCATTCACACGTCACTAAATTACAGAAATCAGCAGGTAGTTGTATACGTCCTGAAATTGAGTATTGTATCATAAATGTCTTTTTGTTCCGACGTTAACTTGGAAATGTTATTTTGTACATACGACAATAGATCACTCGTACTGTAACTTTGTTCACGATCCAATTCTACACATGTCGAAACAGCAGCGATACGGTTAGATGAAGGCATTCCCAAATCCTGAAGAGGTTTGTTTGCCATACGTACGCACAAATCTTCTATAATAACTAAAGTGTAGTTATAAATTTCTGATGTAAAATCAAAAGTCATATCTGACGTCTCTAGCTGTTTTCGATGGAGTATATCTACGGACATTTTTGACTTATATTTTCCCCATAACTCTGTAGGAGCTGATGGAGAGCAAGTTGTTAAAATGATGCCAAACAATATACGAATTTCACTTGGGGTTGACGTTTCGCACGCGTCATTGATGCAGTTATCCCAGTGTTGGTCATTCTCCAATAAATTCAGAGCTTGGCATGCACTACGGTAAGTGTCATGTATATTACCGTTTACAGTTCTCAAATACTCAAAGGATGTCGGACCGGGTACATTCACCAAAAGCAGGCGTAGAAAGAAGCATTCATGTTGATTGGGGTGAATGGTGTAGAGTCTTCCTATCGTGGTATCTTTGAAGATGGTAGGTTGGCCGTCGACTGACTTACCCTGTTTTCGACGTTCAAATACTTTATTTTTAGTATTCCACGTGTAATACGAAGGCACTTCAGTATACAGCAGTTTTTTTGCAAAAGAATCATTTTTGCAAAGCGAAAAAAAAGCTGTTAATGTTGTATTCGGTGGATTCAGGACTCTTTGTTGCACGTTGGTTTCCGTGAAATAAACACGTTGACCATTCTGTAAATGTACCGCTAAGTGAACAACAGCTGGACTACGTTCATGTATCGGAAATGAAAGAATTCGCCAAACAGCTTCATTACTGCTTATGTATCTTCCAGCCTGATATTGTACGATTTCGTCGAAATCTTTGATTTTGGGCTGCAAGCCAAAAACTGCCATGTCACTGCCTTTGTTGACGTATTTACATATGTATTTGATTGCCTTTACGGAGTTACAGTATTCAACGTTTATGTGTGCATTAAATGTTTTTGATAATAATGGGGAATATGGAACAACCCACTGGTTATCTACTTCGATGGTGGTACCGTTGCCATTGTAGGTTCTTCAGTCATTTTACAATTAGAAATTTCTCTTTCAACGGTCTTCTTACAATTAAAAATTTGTCTTTGAACGATATTCTTAAATACCTGTGTCCTGGTCGTCATTTATATTCCCTGTGTCCCGGTCGTCATTTGCGTCCCGGTATCCCAGTCTGTAATTTCTCTTTGAGTGTCCCGGTCGTTATTTATATTCCCTCTGTCCCGGTCGTCATTTGTGTCCCGGTCTGTAATTTCTCTTTGAGTGTTTTTCTTTTTAGTATTTTTTAGTTTTTAACATTTTTTCTTTTTTCAGTTTTCTTTTTCTTCTTTATTTTTCAGCTTCACTATGAAATACATATCGCCGAACCTTTGTTTTTTTTTAACTAAAATCTGGTAGGCATTGATGACCTTATCCAAGTCAAAATCCCAAACCCAATCATCATCGCTATCATTTTCAGTTTTGATATGTTTTGACTCTCGCTGTCCAGGTGGATCTTCATCTAACTGCGCGGTTTTGCGTTCTTTAGCCTCAAGCCTGTTTCCTTGCTGTTCTTTTGATTCCTCGGCACGCTTTCTTTTCTGACTTTCTCTATCAGCAGCAAGTTTTTTGGCATAGACTCTTTGAGCATCTTCATCGGCTTTTGCCATGGTAAGTTCATCAGTCATTGTAAACTTAAACATTAATAGATTTCTACGTGAACATATGTCTTAAATGTCTTGAATGACGTCACCGTCAAAGCAAAAATGACGACAACTAATTTCATGACGTCAGTCAACACAGAAACATGACGTCAGCTGATCCACAGAAAGACACACAGACAGACAACTTATTTTTATATATATAGATATATATATATATATATATATATATATATATATATATATATATATATATATATATATATATATATATATATCATGAAAAGAGAAATCACCAATGCTACAGCACAAAAAAAAAAAAAAAAAAAAAAAAAAAAAAAAAAAAAAAAAGAGACAGAAGGAGAAAAGGAAGACTGTTTTCCTAAATTAATGATTAATATAGACCAGCACTTGAATGAGGCCTTAACCCAACTCATCCATACAATCACATAGGTCAAACAGCATAGCCACACACAATCAACCATAAAGAATAATCCATGGACAGGCAGTCATGTCGTCAATAAGTATAAGTCGTCATTTACCGAACAATAGAAAAAATAATATAGACAAATAATTCAGAGGCAACACCCAACATAAGGGCTCATCAGGAGAATACACTGGCCTATATAGGGTTTCGCCACTCTAAATTCTCTACCCAGCAGTGTTGTGGCTACCACAGAATATCCATGGCATCCCCGCGTCAGGTATCACCCCCAAAATACATGCCTATGAAAAAAAACCCAGCAAATGTAAAACAACCAAGTAAAACCAAAACAAGCTTATCTTGTTAATATATCCCTCCCTTTAGCAACAATAGGTAAACTAAATATTATAAATTTTACCAAATCACAAATATTAACACATTGCAAAAAACCTGAATGAACTAAACAATTATAGAATTCATCTTTACCATGTGGCTAATTTTTAAAAAAAATCCGCTCAATTAGAAACACAATTCAAAATAAATGGCGCTGTGACAACATTTCTCGAACCTCCGAAATTAGTTAAAAATTTCTTTAAGTATTTCTAGATAATTCTTTTGATATTTATTTAAAAGTTCGTTATAATGAAAACTAAATTTTTTAAATTGCCAAGTTAATTTATTTGCAGAAAAACCTCTTGATATCAATTTTTGGCTTAAGATTTTACATCTATTTTTAAAATCAATATAATTACTACAAATCCTTGCATAACGAAGTAACTGTGAGAAAAACGCTGAATATGTGATATTTGAGTGTATATTACTTTCAGGGAATGGGAAACTAATCACTTCAAAATCAAAATCATCCGTTTTATTATATATTTTAAAACTTAATTTATTATTATCACAAATATTAATATTTAAATCTAAGAAATGATCTTCATGACCAGCGCCATGACTAGGCTCAAGAATAAGCTCTGATGGATATATATTTTTAGAAATATCAATGAAATCCTTACAATTTAAGACCAAAATATCATCTAAATATCTTTTATTATTTGACAAAGCATGTTTTAAATTAATTAGATTATTCTTATCCATCATATATTTATATTCTAGTTGACTTAAAAACAAGTCAGCTATTAATGGGCTGACATTCCCCCCCATGGGAATTCCCATAATTTGCTTGTACAAATCACCCCCAAATCTTATATAAGTATTGTATAAAACAAATTCCAATAACTCAAAAATCATATCCAAGCTGTAACATCTCAAGTTAACTGTAGTATTAAAGTAGTTTGTCCATATGGCTTTTTTATTATAACTGTCTATTTTTAAGAACCTTTTACTAGATAAGAGGAAAGATTTCTTTATAACAGTTTTTAAATTATCAAACACTAAATTAAGTGATAAATTAGTATACATTGTCGCAAAATCGAAAGACTCAATTCTTTTAGCTGAAACCATTGTTAAAGAATCTATCACCTGCAGTGAATTATTAACACTCCAATATGGATTAAAATTCGAAAATTTTTTAATACCAGAACAATAGGTTTTAAGTTTATTTACAATTTCCTTTAAAATTAAAGAGAGGTCAGTAGCAGCAATGCGGGTTGGACATTTAGCTGCTCCAGCAATAAACCGTGGTTTAGGGGGATTCTTATGAAATTTTACAGTCCAATATAGGAAAGGGAACTTTTTATCATTGTCATTTATTTTCATATTAAAATTTTTAAGAAGTATTTCTTCAGTCTTTTCAATTAAATTCTCATCCTCTATATTTACCTTTTCATAAACATTAGTTGTGCATAACTCCCTTTTTAAGATATCACAATACAGCTTCTGACAAATTATGGCAAAATTATTATTAGCTTTATCCACTGGCACAATTACAAATTCATTCTTTAGATTAGCAATTGCTTGTTTAATCTTCGCATTATAAAATAATGATTTAGTGTTACTATTTTTTAAGTTAGAATATATTTTATTTCTTACTCTACTAATAATTAAATTCTTCCAACTTTGAAAACTCTCTTTATTTTTATTCTCTTTCTTACACCACTTATCAATAAATAAATCAAAATCATTTTCCAAGCCATCAAGAACACTCGATGGTTTCAGATGATGAGAAAGACGGAAATTAGCCCCTTTATTCATTATAATTTGAAGATCATCTTGCTTTATTATTGACAAGTCCCCTGTTATAACATGTTTGTAAGTAGGATTTACAAATGGGCCAAGTTGCTTACAATTACAAACCGGTTCCCAATTTATATCGCTATCTAGTTTTTTTAGTATTAAATTATAATTAAAAATAATTTGCCCAATAGTTTTTGAAAATTTATAAGTTAAAACTGGACTATCATTATAATTTAAATTACTAGGAAGGGCCTGTTTCACATGCCGCTGATTTAAAATTTCTGGTAAATTAATATCTTCAATCTGCTTACAAGTAAAATTAATAGGTAAATATAATCTGTTATCCTTATTACTAATCTTATCGAACTTTTTCTTTTTTGAAATAAATTTCGTTTTAGTTAGAATGCAAATTGTATCACATATTACTTTAAAATTATAATCAAGAGCTGTATTATTCTTAACAATCCAGAAAAGTTTGATTAAATTCCTCTTGGATAAATTATTTAGACATTTTATTACAGAAATCATACCCCTAGATTCAAGTAGCTGGCATAGATCTATAGAAAGCATATGTACATCTAATTCATTTTTTCTATTATTTTTCCTATGTCCTCTCGATCGTTTTTTACGTTTAGTAGGACAAGTAAAAGAAGGATGGTCCATAAAACCATCAATAAATTTAACAACAACATGAGACATGTCACCATATTTTGCTACACGATCATTTAGCCCAAAAGGATAAGCTGTACCAAGAGTATGGATCCAGAAATCCTCCTGTTTACGTAGTCTATTATTCTTCTCTTCTTTATTTAAGTTTTCTAATTCTAAATTTTCTAAAATTGTGACAGTTATATCTGATATGGAACATTTACCATTACTACAATGTTGAACTAGATAGTTATTAGTTTTTTCATTATTAACTGTTGTCTTGTGTCCAGAAAATCTTTTATATATATTATTAGTTGTTTCCCCCACATATTGTAGGCAGCATTTATTACATTTATATGTATATACATATATATATATATATATCTATATATATAAAAATAAGTTGTCTGTGTGTGGATCTGTGGATGGATCAGGTGACGTCATGTTTGTTCGCATATGACGTCTGAATTATTTCACACTAATACAAAAGAAGAAAAAAACTAAAAAAGGTAAAAACTACAAAAAAAAACTAAAAAGAAAAAAAAACTAAAAAAGCTAAAAAACTGAAAAAAACTAAAAAAAGGTAAAAATCTAATAACTAAAAAAAAACTGAAAAAAATAAAAAAAGGCAAAAACTACAAAAAAAATAAAAACTAATAAAAAAATAAAAAAGCTAAAAAACTAAAAAAACTAAAAAAAACTAAAAAAAGGTAAAAAACTAAAAAAAACTAAAAACTAAAAAAGAAAAAAACTAAAAAAAAGGAAAAAACTGAAAAATAAAAGAGAAAAAGAAAACTAAAAAAATATGAATAAATATATATAAAAATAAGTTGTTTGTGGGTTATGTCTGTCTGTCTGTCTGTCGAGTGACGTCGTGTTTGTCCGCATATGACGTCTGAATTATTTCACACTAATACAAAAGAAGAAAAAAAACTAAAAAAGGTAAAAACTACAAAAAAAACTAAAAAGAAAAAAAACTAAAAAAGCTAAAAAACTAAAAAAAACTAAAAAAAGGTAAAAAACTAAAAACTAAAAAAAACTGAAAAAACTAAAAAAGGCAAAAACTAAAAAAAACTAAAAACTAATAAAAAAACTAAAAAAGCTAAAAAACTAAAAAAACTAAAAAAACTAAAAAAAGGTAAAAAACAAAAAAAAACTAAAAACTAAAAAAGAAAAAACTAAAAAAAAGGAAAAAACTGAAAAATAAGAGAAAAAGAAAACTAAAAAAATATTAATAAATATAAAAAATATAAATATAAATATAATATAAATTAGCAATCAACAAAGCACCGAGACACAAATGACGACCGGGACACAGGGAGTATAAATGACGACCAGGACATAAGTAAAAAAAAAAACTAAAAAAACTAAAAAAATGGTAAAAACTACAAAAAAACTAAAAACTAATAAAAAAACTAAAAAATGTAAAAATCTAAATAAACTAAAAAAGAAAAAAAAGAAAAAAGGATAAAAATAAAGGAGAAAAACAAAACTAAAAAACGAATGTATATACAGACCGGGACACCGGGATACAAATGACGACCGGGACACAGGGAATATAAATGACGACCGGGACACAGGGACACAACTACAATGGGGACGCCGGGGGGCACAGGGGGATATAAATGACGACCGGGACACCGGGACACAAGGAATATAAATGACTCCCGGGACACTCAAAGAGAAATCACAGACTGGAACACCGGGACACAAATGACGACCGGGACACAGGGAATATAAATGACGACCGGGACACAGGGACATAACTACAAAGGGGACGTCGGGGTGCACAGGGGGATATATAAATGACGATGGCGACTCAGGGAATGGTCGATTAGCAATCACCATCAACAAAGCTCAAGGGCAATCATTAGAATCATGAGGTATAGATCTGAATACGGATTGTTTTCCCATGGACCATTATATGTTGCATGTTCAAGAGTCGGTAAACCTGACAATCTATTTATATGCACAGACAATGGGACAGCAAAGAATGTTGTATATTCGCAAGTTTTACATAGTTAAAAACATATATACATATATATATATATATATATATATATATATATATATATATATATATATATATATATATATATATATATATATATATATATATATATATATATATATCTATATTCACAGGTGGGACATAGGGACACAACTACAATGGCGCGTAACTAATATGGCGCGTAACGACTTACGCGCGCGGGGGGGCTTGGGGGGGGCGCGAAGCGCCCCCACCAACTAGGTGTTGGGGTGGCGCGAAGCGCCACCCCAACAGCTAGTATATGTATATATATATATACCTACTGAGGTTATCGTATGCTATTTTCATGTCGGAAAACCCATTAGTAATCCCTTTTAATTCTCCCATGAGTTACGACGTCCCGTGTTAACTATTGTCCTTAAACGAACTATAGCCTTGGTAGTCCTTAAATAAACTAAGTTGTAACAGACTGAAAAAGAGCGAAAGTTACCGTAAAAACAATTCCCAGTACAACGTCGGCAGCACGTCCTTTTTTAGATGGAATGCGGTTCTAGATTCTCTAGCTTGATTCAGGGGAAAAGTTTCCAACGGGCTTAAATCATAGTCAAACTCTGCCAAAATACATCTAAAAAAAGACAAAAAATTATTCAATGAACTGCGAAAGTTTAATAACGAATTGAAATCCATCAAAAAGCGTTTTTTGATGCCCTGAGGCTTGTTGGTGTTAACAAACCATCATTCAAATTAATTTACGATTGTCAACGGGCCTTTTGTAGCATTAGCTTCAAAGAAACTTTCCGAAATAGAAGCTTTTCAAAGAAAAGTAGACAAACATATTAAACTTAGGACGAGCAGAAATAAAGTCCTATAATAATTCAAGCTTAAAAAGAATAAAAATTAAAATAAACTATCATTTCAAATATAAAGACAACATATACTAACATATATGAATAAAAAAAAAAATCCTAAAACGAATAAAAATTAAAATGAATACCCAAACTTAAAACGATCAGAAAGTAATGCAAACAAGAGCCTGGCTACTCTCCTCCTAACCGCAAGTTTTTTAAAGCATATTATGTCATTTGCACTTTATTGAAAACTATATGTATTTTCGAGTGTGTGATTTAATTTTTGGAAACATCAACGAAAAATATAAAAAATAAATCATAATAAAAATCAAGATGACATATAAGAACTATTGAAAATCAACTGAATCTTTAATGTATAATGACATTAACTCCTAGATGTCTCAGCAATTCAAAATTTGATTTGACAGTATTTATTTTACAATTTACAATGTTATAAACCAAGAAAAAATGTTTGCAACATATTCTGTCATCAATAAAGCGTAAATGACGCAATAATGGTATTGTGAAATGTAATAGCTTGTACGAGCGAAAACACTAAGGAAAACGGAGCTCTGTTTATTTTAGTCGTTTGGTTTTTGTTCGTACCTACTGGGAAACTACGTAGTTACTAGAGAGGTGACTATGGATTATAATTGAAAATTCAGTACTTCAATACTTAAGCAATGTTAAGCAATATGTGGACATGCTTGTGTACTTAAGTACTAAAGCTCTTAAAAAAAAAATACTTATTACGTAAGTAGAGTTTTTGAGGAATACTTCATACTTATATTTAGAATTCTTATAAAGGAAAAATTTCCAGGAGTACTTGGTACTTGTATGTAAGTAAAAAGTAAAAGTACTTGGCCCGACACTGATCTACGGATATTTTTAAATACCCGTTTGATCTTATGTTAAATACCAAGCTGCATAAAAAATATGGTGCTATCCAACTTTATAGGGCTATAAAGAAAGAAATGTCTTGATGATTAGGACAGATTTTACAGGTGAAGGATGACACGAATTCCCCGAAATTCTTTGTTTTGACCATCCATCTGGGGCCAAACAAAATGTAGGCTGTCCCTCAATGGGATGCGAAGGGGTCATGAGGAAGGATTTAAAGGGAGCTGGAAGTTCTTGAGAGGTAGTAAAAGTTGAGTTTTGAAATGATTGTGGGCGGTGAAGGAGCACTCGCAGCTTCGTTGACCTGTTGGTTAGCTTTGTGCTGCAGTGAATTGTTTGCAGCAGTGCTAGTAAAACAGATACCAAATTTAGCAAAATAGTTTTCCTGTATTTCGTAGTGCACTTACTGTAATAACAGAGAGAGGGCAAGTGGAGAGGCAGGGAGGGGTAACTTCCCCTCCCTGGAGTCAAGTCCCAAACTCCTATACAAGTCGCAAAATTTTAGATTCCCCATGACCCCTATCCATACTTTATATAACGGGCTGACTTATTTAATATATTTTATATTATAGGGGTTGACATTGTCCCTCCTACTTCAGTTTCCAAATTTGGTCATTACTATACTTTGTACTACAGTCATAACAATCTAGCTCATCAGTATTGCTCATAGCCTACGTTTATCCTGGGAAGTCTTACTCAAAAAGTTAAGCTTGAAAAGTTGCTAAGCCGTTGAACACTTTCCATGCAGATGTGGTTGCATAAAGGAATATCTAAGTTTTAAAGGGTATATTGTCAAAACGCACGTAAATTTCAATTGCCTTATAATCTTGCTGGATTATTTTCATTTGTTATAAGTTTGCTAATTATGGATTTTTTTTTATTACTTTTTTGCCATTTGTCTTCAGCTATTCCCGCACCATTTTGAGCACATATTTGACATTTCCAGTTTAAATCATTGATTCCCAGCTGACCTATGAATGACAAGAATGGTGAAGGTCAAAGTAGGCAGAGACATCAAAGACCTCAAAGATCTTTTTTCTTATTTAATCTTAACATACTTAAAATACAATTCGCTGTGAGAATCATTCGCATAGAGAATGACTAGAGGCTTAAGCAAGAAACGCTTCTCTCTCAAATTTTCTCTGAAACAAATACCTCAAATACAAGCAAGAGCCATTGACTGTGCCATAAAGACTTACTTCAGGTGCAATTCACCTTCTATCCCCTTTAAAAACTCAAACTCTCAAAAATCAGCGCTAAAAACCAACCACCTAGTATATTTTGTTTATTTTTGACATCTCATGACACATATTAAGAATCTCAGAGCCCCCCCCAAAGTATAAAAAAATTATTGGAGTTTGGTGCTACTTACTTTGAGAAAGTTTGTGCTAAATACTTGAGCTTGATTGTTCTGTTTTGTAGCAGGTATTTTAATTAGGAACTAAACTTTTAAATAAAAGAAAGGATAAAAATAAAACATTAGGTCGCCTGAGAACAGGAAATACGTTAAGCGTCAGAAGGGTTACGTCACAGCTAAGCCCCTTTAAAATAGGTACCCAAATCATTAAAGGCTTACTTTGAATAGCCGGTAACTAGGGGACATGAAGTATAACCATCATATCTTTCTTTTGATTCAGAATTTTCCATAACAGACTTCATATTTTGATAGAGGACGTTTCCTTGAGCGGCTAGAAAAATAATTCTTTTGAATTAGTCATTTAAATAAAATAAGAAAAGAAAACAATTAAACCTGAGTTAGATAATGAAACATTAAACTTATTTAATATATGTTATTAAAGTAATCCGAACTGAAAATGTTTTAATTTTTTATTATTTCACAATATACATTTATCGAATCAGCCAAAAGAACTGAGTGTAATTGATCTATAAAAGCACTAAGAATTATTATTTTTTTTATCCTGGGTGTTAGAAAAGAAACAGGAAGGACTGTTGACCAGAAATCATAATTCGAAGGCAAGTTTTGAAGACACAGAACAAGCCTGTTTTTAATTAGCCCGACCAAAATTTCTGTTTCAAAGTGCTTTCAAGAAAGAAGGAAAAATGCTTAGAAGTGCTCCTGTTAGTACATGAAAAATATCTTAATTTTAGAGACTGTAATAAAAAAAGAAGAAAAAGAGAAAAGGAAAAGTAATATAATTTTTAAGAAGAAAAAGAAGTCAAAATGTATCACCTACTAAATAGAAAAAGGTCCAAAAAGAATAAGCTTGCTTTCTATTTTTAGAAAGTGAAATTATTACGACATAATATTTTTTTCATTATCTTATACCATTTTCTAACAGTAATAAATGTATTCCCAAAAAGAAAAAAAAAAGAGGGAACTACTGCATGCTTTTTATTCATAAGAACGGATATGAAGAAATCTCCACAGAATCTTCAGGATGCTCAAGAAACAATAGAGATAAAAACTGTCCATGTTTGCCTCTTTTAAGTAGCCAAATGTATTTATTCCTACAGCTAAATTTCAGAAGTTAAAACCAAAAGTTTTTTAATCAGTAAGAATTTCATGGGAGGGGGAATTAGCACAGAGCAAAGCTTAAGGCCGATCAGGAGATCATGAAATTGTGCTGAAAGCGATTTTGTAAAGCAGTAAGTAGATTAGATGTAAATTTTCATCAAGTTATGTTAGACGGCTTCAAATAATGATTCAACATGGATGTGGTTATGGTTGCTACTCATGGAATGAATCACAATTGCATAACAATTTCTGAAAATGGTGAAAAACCGAAGAAAGAGCCGCACAAAAAAAAAAAAAAAAAATCAATTTCTTGAATCTAACCTTAAATCGAACAAGGTTTCAGAATTTTATTTTCCGTTAAACAGACAACAGATAATCTCTAACCTCTTCATCTACAAAGACTTAATTTGTACTTTATAGACGTAATTTATCTAAAGTAAATTTTTCAAATAAGCCTAGAGAGCCTGAAAAAATACCCTATTATTATTACCTTTACAGTCCAGCAAAAAAACATATGCTTACCTACTGCAGCTGCAGTTTTTGGTATGGGTAAATTGGTACAGTCGCCAATACCAAACACATTGGGAAAACGTTTGTGTTGAAGTGTAAATTTGTTAAGATCTAGATAGCCAGTTTCTTCACATAACTCAGATGAATTTTTCACTGCATCAGGTGGGCCCATTGGAGGTGTTATATGCAGCATTGAATACTGAAATCAAATAACTTTCAAACAATAAAGTTTACTGCAATGCAGTGGGAGCAATCCTGATGATAAAAATAAACTAGACCTACGTTGCCCGGGCAACGTGAAGTGTTGCGGCAACCTTTGTACGGCTTCGCTGACTAAAGTGTTGCGAGAGCAACACTTTGGTTTGGTTTCTTCACTACCGATCAGTAATCACATGATCAAAGGCTATTCCTCAGTGTTGAAAAAACAAAAACAAGATAGTATCGAAAGAAGGGACTAAATTGACTTTGCAGCCAGTTGAACTTTATCCTTTTCAATCGTAGACATTGTGACGGATGAAAACTTGGAACAATATCTTACATCATCTAGTTGGTATTATAAAGCTATCCGTAACTTTTCAGGATTAAAATACCATAGGTGACGCTAATTATTACGAAACTACCTCATTGTTTTACGTTATCGTTCGTACCCGTTGCGTAAACATTTAATTCTGTCAGATTTAAAGAGATCGAATACAATGTGCACCAATTTGCACACATTTTAAGCCTAAAGTGAACAGATTCTTGCTTACAAGTGAACAGAGCCCAAAGTGAACAGATTCTTACTTAAAAGTCCCTCTCCCGTGATAGACACCAAGTTCACCAGAAACAAATAAATGGGTACACCAACTAGCAAAAGTTGCAAACCCCTTATCGCTGAAGATGATTGTAGCCTAACAGCCGAACATTACTTACAAGTCCCCTACATGTCTTACCACTGGAACCAAATTGGTTTAACCATCAAATACACCGGAAACAAATAATAGGTAAACCGACTAGCAAAAGTGGCAAATCCCTCGTTGCTGAAGAATATTATGAGCTAACTGCCGTTTCTCACCCAAAGTGAACCGATTCTTGCTTATAAGTCCCTCTCCCATGATAGGCATCATGTTCACCGGAAACAAATAAATGGGTATACCAACTAGCATAGTTGCAAACCCCTCATCGCTGAAGTTGACTGTAGCCTAACAGCAGATTATTACTTACAAGTCCCCTACATGTCTTACCACTGGAACAAAATTGGTTTTACCATCAAATACACTGGAAACAAATAATAGATACACCAACTAGCAAAAGCTACTAACCCCTCATCGCCGATGGTGATTATTACCTAACAGCCGACTGTTGCTTACAAGTCCTCTATATGTCTCACAATTTGTATCGGCCTAGATTTCGTTTCATTGTGGACCTTACTACTGAAGTTGTCAACCCCTTGAAACTTGCAAACTGGTATACCTCATGAAGGAATTTTTGTACCAAAAAATGGATGTCATATACTTTGACCAGCTCACCAAGAGCTATCGATTGCCGTCAAAAAAATTATATCCGTCTTAGTTCAAAAGTTGATTTTTTTTTGCCATAGGTCAACTTTCTAATGTCACCACTTAGAAAGGAGCAAAGGATAAGCTCCAATTTCTTTAGCAATGAGAGAACTTATAAAGTTTATTAGGCACATCTGATACCATTTCCCTACCGTAATCCCAAGTCCAAAAAACCGGATGATAAACTCAGCTGAAATCACGAACAGAAATGGGTAGAAACTATAGATGGCAGCACTTTCGGACCTGTGGGAAAATGCCACATTTTTGCTTCTGTAAATTTTTCTGTTTATCACTCAAAGAAGATATATTGGCTGTGGGGCTGGGTAACTGCCACATATATTTAGCACTTATAGATTTTAGTCCATTTTCAATTTGAAAGTGGTGCCTGCCTACTTGCCTGCTAGAACGGAGCTTTCCACCCGAAAGCAGAAACATGGTTTGATGAAACGAAAACTTGGCTGCACAACTTCAGATACTCCTCTCGAACATAGGCTATATAACTCAACTTCACTTCGCACACCATATGCTCTGGCTCGTGGACAAGCAAAAACCATCCCTTTTGGCCCCAGGCAAGAGTTCTGCGGAGCTTTCCAAAATGTAATGTCATATTTATCAATCCGGCGTGAGGTCCACACTTCCCGTAAAAACCGCACAGGCTAGACCCTTACCAGTTTCCAGGAATAAGCTGAGATCGGTGGCATAGGAAAAAAAAAAAAAACGGGACAAAATCATAGTGTTGCTCTCGCAACACAATTAAGAGATAAACAGAGAGACAAAATTTTATAGACACAGAAAGAGAATAAAATGTAAGAAAGGAGTAGAGAGAGAGAGAGAGAGAAAGAAAAAAAGAATAAGATGATCCAGTCGTTATTATAACAAAGATAATTGTGTTGCGAGAGCAACACTTTGGTTTTGTCCCATTTTTTTTTCCTATTGCTCTTGATAAGCTGATCAAAGTATATGTCATCCATCTTTTGGTACAAAAATTCCTTCATGAGATAAACTAGTTTGAAAGTTTCAAGGGGTTGACAACTTCAGTAGTAGGGTACACACTGAAACCAAAAATAGGACGATACCAATTGTAAGACAAGTAGAGGACTTGTTAGCGACAGTCGGCTGTTAGAGCATAATCATCTTCGGCAATGAGGGGTTTGCAACTTTGGCTACTGGTGTACCTATTATTTGTTTCCGGTGTATTTGATGGTAAGACCAATTTGTTTCCAGTGGTAAGACATGCAGGGGACTTGTAAGTAATAATCGTTTGATAGGCTACAATCATCTTCAGTGAAAAGGGGTTTGTAACTTTTGCTAGTTGGTGTAGCCTACCCATACTCACTGTAACCTAGAATTAAGTGTTTACACAACGGGTACAAACGATAACGTAAAACAATGGAAGCGCTGAGAGGTTTGTAACTTTTGTTAGTATGTGTACCCATACTCATTGTAACATAGCATTAAGTGTTTACGCAACGGGTACAAACGATAACGTGAAACAATGAGGCAGTTTCGTAATAATTAATGGTGTTTCATCTATGGTATTTTGATCCTGAAAAGTTACGATTTATAATACCAACTAGATTATGTAAGATATTGTTCCAAGTCTTGAAACGTCACGATGTTTACGATTGAAAAGGATAAAGTTCAACTGGCTGCAAAATCATTTTAGTCCCTTCTTTTAGTATTATAGCTCGTGACGAGCTGACCAAAGTATATGTCATCCATTTTTTGGTACACAAATTCCTTGTATATGTATATGTCATCCATTTTTTTGGTACATGAAATATACCAGTTTGAGAATTTCAAGGGGTCGATAACTTCAGTAGTAAGGTACACACTGAAACCAAAAATAGGCCGATACCAATTGTGAGATATGTAGGGGACTCTTAAGGAAACGTCGGCTGTTAGCTCATAATCATCTTCGGCAATGAGGGGTTTGCAAATCTTGCTATTTGGTGTACCTATAATTTGATTCCAGTGTATTTGATGGTAAGACCGAGTGGTTCCAGTGGTAAGACATGTAGGGGACTCGTAAGTAATAATCGTATGTTAGGCTACAATCATCTTCAGTGAAGAGGGGTTTGTAACTTTTGATAGTTGATGTAGCCTACTCATACTCACTATAACCTAGAATTAAGTGTTTACGCAACGGGTACAAACGATAACGTAAAACAACGAGGCAGTTTCGTAATAATTAATAAAGTGTCATCTATGGTATTTTGATCCTGAAAAGTTACGGATAGCTTTATAACACCAACTAGATCATATAAGATACTGTTTCAAGTTTTCAGTCGTCACGATGTCTACGATTGATAAGGATAACGTTCAACTGGCTGCAAAGTCAATTTAGTCCCTTCTTTCGGTATCATCGATAGCTCGTGATGAACTGATAAAAAATATGTCATAGTAGTATCTTCACAATTAATAGTGTCATTTATGGTATTTTGATCCTGAAAAGCTACAGATAGCTTTATAATACCAACTGGATTATATAAGATATTGTTCAAAGATTTCATCCGTCACGATGTCAACGATTGAAAAGGATAAAGTTCAACCGGCTGCAAAGTCAATTTAGTTCCTTCTTTCGATATTCTTTTGTTATTGTTGTTTTTTTCAACACTGAGGAATAACCTTTGATCATGTGATTACTGATTGCGTTCTTCTTTGAACATAACGTTTTAAAAGCTTCAATAGGCTGACACCTTCAGCGTTTAACCGATAGCAAAGAAACAAAACCAAAGTGTTGCTCTCGCGACACTTTATTCGGCGAAGCCGGACAAAGGTTGCCGCAACATTTCACGTTTCTGAGGCAACGTAAGTCTAGTTCCTTTTGAAAATGGCTTTGTATTGATTTCGATTCATTTTCTTAAACCAAAATAATCTTCAATTAACTTCAAAGAAATGAAAGCCTTTACGAACTTGGTTCATTTTGACTAAGTTACCAAGGCTAATGTACTTTCAACCGTCCTGTTCAGAGTTTCGGACAGTTACTGCAAACTTTACAGACCACCCCAGATCACTTTTGATTTTTGTTGAGCTGATAATAGGAATATTCCATAACAAATAAAAAGTTGGATACCAATAATGTACACCCCTTAAAGCAATGTCTTCTAAGTGCAGTCAGGATTGAAAAATTTTGATCTACAAAAACAACTCTCGAAGCGAAAGCGCTAGACCCTGCGATGCGCTTAGAAAGCCTACTCGCGATTGTATCTTGTAGAGGCGTAATGTCCTCCAGGTATTATTTTCGTCTATACAGGTATTGAGACAGATTGTCTGATACAGCCAGATACAGGGCAATGTTACTTCAACAGTCGTAAGGACAACTTAAAGTCTTTATTTTTGCTTTGCAGACAGTGTTGCTACGGATAGAAACAATTTGTTAATTGAAGTACTTTTTTCAGAAAGGTTCTCCCGGTTGTAGGAAGTTTGCTTTTGGTTGTGTTTGGTAGAGCAGTAATATCCTCGAGGCATTATTTTTATACAACAGTCCAAGTCGCTTTGACGATTGTAGCGTAAAATCTTTTGTTTTCGCTTAGCGGAAAAGGTTGCTACGAGTAGAAACAATGGGGTACTTTAGTACTTTTTTTCAGACTAAAGTTTGTCTAATATCGTTGGAGAAAATCCTATTGCTTGACTACTTTCTGATGTGAATAGCATTCTTTTTTGGCTTAAAAAGATGTTATTCGTATTCTTTTCCACGGGGAAAATAGATCATTTCGCTTCGTTAGCATCTATTTTCAACTTTACACCACATTTTCTATGGGTATTAGAGGCTATAAGTTCCTCTATAGCAAATATCTAGCAAAGTTCTCTATAGCAAAGTTCAAATATTTCCAATGAGACTAACTAGCGTAATATTTTTACAATAACAGAAGAGGTCATATATATTGTAATGCGGCTGCTCACTATTATGGAAACTGGAGTACGGCAGTTGTGGTGGGAATTGTTATACATTCCACGGTAGTTCTGCATATTTTAATAAACGTAAAATCTAAAATAATAAATTATACACTTACGCTTTGAGTTATGAAAAAAAGGCTCAAATAATGTCAAGACTTCAAAAATTTCGAGAAGTAGCAGAACATGCAATTCTGCATTCATTTACTACAGGCTGGTAGACATTTGAGGCTGTCTCCCAGAAATTGGCTGAACAGTCGACTGTCTTAATATTACTCATCACCAAACTAAAAATCAAGGTCAAGGCCAATTGACGGAAAAATTTGACATAACTTTAAGTAATTACAAATTAGCAGCCTGTTAACCAAATGACAAGGAATTAATTTCAAGATGTTGCTAACCGTTCAGTCTTAAAAACAAGAGATCTCAAACCCAAGAAATACCAAGGCTACGGAGATATATTTTGGATAATGTTAATTATTATGCAGAATATTAATATAATTAGGAGCCAAGCTTGGGTTTTCATCGATTTACCCAATCGTGAGTCATACCTTCAAGAAATGCAAATAATTACAACAAAAATTTAATGCTATGCATTTAATATAAAGATATGAACTAAAATAAAGCAATTAATCAACAGTAGAGATCCCTCACTTTGGGTGCATCGTGAAAAACATCGGCAGAAATAGCTTTATCCAGTTTATTTCCTTCAGTTCTTAACCAAAGTACAAGATAGAAGTAACCTACATTTTTCTAGGTACAAAAAACTTTAAATATAGATATATGTACTAAAATATAACAACTAGTGAACAGTAAAAATCCCTCACTGTGGGTGTATGACTGATTATCGACAGAAACGGCTTAATCGAGTTCATTTCCTTCAGTACTTAACCAAAGCCCAAGTTTAATGTAGTTTACAGTTTTCTAGGTACAGAAAATTGAAACAGCTATTTAAAAAACAAAAGATAGTTTTGAAGGATTGGATAATTAAAATATATTAGTAATCAAACAGTTCGGGGTAACGAACTGTAGTAAGGAGCGAGCCGGCTCGATAGTAACCAAAACTCTAAAAAATTGAATTTTGATATCAATAGCTACATCAAAAGAATTGCATTTTAATGCTGATTTTAAATATATAAGTTTAATCAAGTTTAGTCTCACCCATCCAAAGTTACGAGCCCGAGAAAATTTGCCTTAATTTAGAAAATAGGGGGAAACAACCCCCTAAAAGTCATAGGATCTTAACGAAAATCACACCATGAGATTCAGCGTATTGGAGAACTCTATTGTATAAGTTTCAAGCTCCTATCTACAAAAATGTGTAATTTTGTATTTTTTTACCAGAAGGCAGATAACGGATGCGTGTTTATTTGTTTGATTGTTTGTTCATTTTTTTCCCCAGGGGTGATCGTATCGACCCAGTGGTCCTAGAATCTTGCAAGAGGGCTCATTCTAATGGAAATAAAAAGTTCTAGTGCCCTTTTTAAGTGACCAAAAAATTGGAGGACACCTAGGCCCCCTACCACGCTAATTATTTTCCCAAAGTCACCAAACCAAAATTCTGAGATAGCCATTTTATTCAGCGTAGTCAAAAAACCTTATAACTATATCTTTGGGGACGACTTACTCCCCCACAGTTCCCGTTGGAGGGGCCACAAGTTACAAACTTTGACCAGTGCTTACATATAGTGATAGTTATTTAAAAGTATACAGGCGTTTTCAGGGGGATTTTTAGGCTGTAAGGGGGGGGGTTGATATGAGGGGGATATGGTGGGTAAACTTTCCATGGAGGAATTTGTCATGGGGAAGAACATTTTCATGAAGGGAGCACAGGATTTTCCAGCATTATTAAAAAAAAAACAATGAAAAATAAATATGAAGAAGTTTTTCAACTAAAAGTAAGGAGAAGCATTAAAACTTAAAACGAACAGAAATTATTACGCATATGATGGGCTCACCTCCTCCTAATACCTCGCTCTTTACGCTAAAGTATTTTTAGTAATTTCAACTATTTATCCTACGGCTTTTGTGATTCAGGGGTCATTCTTAAGAAACTGGGACAACATTTAAGCTTTATTGTAAAGAGCGAGGGGGCGAACCTCTTCATAAACGTAATAAAAACATGAGAATACAGAAGTTCGTTACGTAAGCTAATTTGTAAGCTACGTATATCTTTTACTAATAAAAACATTCGTAAAAAATTAAAAGTTTTAATTGCCTTTTTAAGTAGCCAAAAAATCGGAGGGCAACTAGGCCTTCTCCCCCGCTCCTTTTTTTTCTCAAAATAATTCGATCAAAACTATGAGAAAGCCATTTAGCCAAAAAATAAATATTCAAATTTTGTTTTAATTATTCATCTGCGGAGAGCCAAAATCAAAACATGCATTGATTCAAAAACGTTCTGAAATTAAATAAAAAACAAACAAATTTTTTAACGAAAAGTAAGGAGCGACATTAAAACTTAAAACGAACAGAAATTACTTCGTATATGAAAGGGGCTGCTTCCTCATCAACGCCCCGCTCTTTACGCTAAAGTTTTTTACTGTTTTAAAAAGTAGAGTTAAGAGAAAGAGTCAAACTTTAGCGTAAAGAGTGGGGCGTTGATGAGGAAGCAGCCCCTTTCATATACGAAGTAATTTCTGTTCGTTTTAAGTTTTAATGTCGCTCCTTATTTTTCGTTAAAAAAATTTGATTTTTTTTATTTAATCAAAACAAAGATGTTTTGCTTGATTTAAGCTTACCTTGTCCTAATATATGATTAACAAAGCTCAAAAATAACCTTCTTTTGCTGTAAATTTTTAAAGAATAGAACGTTTTCAACAAAACTAGAGTACATTATCGGTAACCCACTGGAGAGTATGGTAACCCAGACACGGAAGAGGGAGCACGCTCCTCTAAATCAAAGCCTAGTTTTTGGTTTCTAGCTTCAGCCCTCAAAACCAGCCTGAAATAGATATTTATGATAGTTTTAGACAGATAAATAAGTTTGATCTCAGGGCATTGTAACATATTTCCTGTATATCCCGAGCCACAAAGTCATAAGATTCAACCATCGAGCAGATGAAATGGTCAAAAATTCCTAAGAATTAACCGTGCGTCTGGGAAGCCCATCCCTCGGAGAGCTATTTCCCTTTGGAGTATAAGAAATGTCCCAACACTGAAAAATCCACACAATTATCTCCTTCTCCTCTCCCAAATCAAGCTTGGAATGTACCACAAACATCGTTGCAAATCCTCTTAGTTTAAACCTTAAAGCTTTTTCTCTCCAAATGATCAACGACTTGGGTATTATGCTTGGGGATTATGTACAGTGACGAATAAAATCATTGATCACTCCAGGATTTCCTTTATAAGAAGCTGCTAAACTCATTAGCGCAACCACTATATTTCTATGGGCAGGGCTGCGAATGCAACAAGGAATTTCATTTTTACAATGATTTAATTGGGCATAACAGTAATATTAATAATTTATTTGAACCCTCTATACATACAAAAATGCACTTAGAGGAGTATGGGAAAGAAATAGAAATAATAAAAATACTTATCATTACAAACACTAAAAAATACACTAACAATAACTCACAAACGGTTAATGCACCCTGACGGAAAATCTACGACTGACTCATCTCGCTGTCTGAATCTGCCTTCTAAAAACATACATCTTATCACATATCTCAAGAACTTCACAATATTTCGAGATATAACCGTTACAGGACCAAGTAAGAACACGAAGAAAATACTTACAAAATTTGAAAAAGACATACCGAGTTTGTTTACGTTCTGACGAGGTAAAAAACTTCCATAATGACAGCAAAAAATACATGGGGAGCAAAAAGCGAGTTATAAGGCCAACAAAATGTTTTTTTTTTGTCAAATTGACCATAAACTCTAGAGAAACGTCCATAGGACTTTCTCAACTTCTCTCTCAACGCATCATCACATAATCATATCATCATCTTCATTCTTTCATACCTCTAGAAAACAGACTAGAAAATTGCATGTGCATTCCCAGCACCAAGACCCGCACGAAGTTTATGTCCTGTTTTACTATTTTAATACACTTTATGATATATACTTGTTTCCCCAGGGAGAAAACAGGGGAGGGGCTATGCCGGTGTCCATAACTAAAGAATCCGAAGTCTAATAAGTTGTTATCAAACACAGCCCTTGCAGGCCATATTCTTAAAAAAAGTGTTGAACTGGAAATATTCAGTTCATTATTCAAGGGCCTAGAATCAAAGGAGCTCTAGCACCATACTTTGGTTTACACAGTGGTATCTGCTAAAGCTAAAACCCCTTCATTATTGATCGAGAATATGGCGTCTGAAATTAATTCTGTTATCCAGTGGTTTTCTTGTAATAGTTTAGCCCCAAATTAGTCTAAGACACAATTTATGGTTTTTAGGAGATCTAGTTGTGATCGATGAGTTAGTTGTGTCTGGGTGTAGGATTAGAAGGGTAAGACATATAGATATTTGGGGATTATTCAGGTGAGTTTTTATTTTTGCGTAGTCATTCTGACCATCTTCGTATAAAATTAGCCCAAAATTAAGGACATTTACATCGATTAAAGTATGTTTTTCATTTTTCAATTATTATAATTGTTTATCATTCTTTAATAGAATCAAACCTAAGATATTGTCCCATTATTTACCTAAATACATTTCCTAATCATTTTAAACCCCTCCAGACATTGCAAAATAAAGCCCTAAGAATCCTTAGTACTTTCTTTCATCGTCCTCCACGACTTCAAAATCTTTCTGAAACAAAACTTTGATTTTGTTTCTTCATATATTATACCTTAGTCAACTTAAGGATTTACAATTACCGCTGTGGTATTATGATATTCAGTCTCCGGTGAGTTATTTTTATAAATTACATATTCTTGTCATCCCCCTTTCACTCACTCGCTTCTTCGTCGGCACGTTTTGGAGTGCATAGAATCCCCTCGGTTAACTGTGAAAGAGATAAATTTTCAATAAGGCACGAAATCCCTTCTATAGCAAATAGGCTTAAATTAAATACTAAATTAAACAATCTTAATAGTCGATCACTTTTAAAGACTAAATTAGTAGAATATATTATTAACTTTTGACGACGGGATGATTCCACTTGATAATTTGCTTTTTTAGTATTATTTTGGAATTTGCCATGCTGGGGTAGCCTTTGCCTTACTCTTTCTATATGTTATGATGTTATTTAATTTATCTTTTTAATCTTAATTTTTGGTGTATTTGAATTTAATGTAATAATTGATAGCCTTCTTTTCGAGCTTAGGTCCCTGGTGGCTTTATTTAATTATTTGTGTTTGTTTATATTTCTATGAAATAAAAATCTGTCTATCTATCTAGCAAATCAGTTGCATTATAGTGCGCTGCAACAACGGCAATGAAATAGGAAAATGGTTAAATAGTTATTATTGGAAATCCGATAACTTCCAACAGCACAAGAGCCCTGATATAACCAATTTCAGACAAAGATGAGAAAGAAAATGAAAAATATCTTCAAGATCGAGGTACACCCTCGATCCTGTAGATCGAGAGAAGATAGAAGGTAGTAGTTTCTTTGTTGAAGTAGTAGCCAGATATAATAAACATAATTATTTTTTTTTCGTCGAATAGAAACTTACATCTACAAGACCCTGGGCAACAGCAAGCTTAATGCTGTAAAAGAACTCGCAAAAGATTGGTTTTTATCAATTCGTGTGCTCGAAAATGGGACTAAAGAAGTTTTTTCTCAGATTGACTTGCAACTTATGCACGTGAGTTCCTGGGTCATAGGAGCTCAAATGCAGAAAAAAATTGAATTGTTAACGGTCTTGGAAGGTTCTTCAGTAGTTACCGAGCACTTATAAATATTTGGCGAGCATAAAGGGCAAAAATTGATTACAAGATTTATTTTTAAAAACTTTATTTTAATAATTGAATTTCCAAATCCAATAAAACTTAAAAACTTTCTACCACCAGGAAAATTTTTCCTGCATAAGACTAAAACTGAAATTGTGAAACAGCTAGAAACAGCCTGATTAAAACCCAACACAAGGTCAATTTGTCGGAAGATATTAGTTTCTTTTTCGAAGCGGTAGCCTATTATTTGGTGGCTCTTATTAGCGCCAATTGCATTGTTCAAGTAGAGACCCAATCAATAAGTCTTAGAAGTAATTAAATAAAAAAAACGAGTTTTTTTAACTGACAGTAAGGAGCGACAATAAAACTTAAAATGAACAGAAATTACTCCGTATATTAAAGGGGCTGTTCCCTCCTCAACGCCCTACTCTTTACGCTACAGTTTGACTCTTTCTCTTAACTCTGCTTTTAAAACAGTAAAAAAAAATTCAATAACTCTACTTTTAAAAGCTAAAGTTTGACTCTTTTTCTCAACTCTACTTTAAAATAGTAAAAAACTTCAGCGTAAAGAGCAGGGCGTTAAAGAGGGAACAGGCCCTTTCACATACGGAGTAATTTCTGTTCGTTTTAAGTTTTAATGCTGCTGCTTACTTTCAGTTAACAAATTTTTTTTTTTTATTTAATTTTTGAATATTTTTGAATTAACGCACGTTTTGATTTTGGCTCTCCGCACATGAATAATAAAAATGAAATTTGCATTTTTTTTGTGGCTAAATGGCTATCTCATAGTTTTGATCGTACAATTTTGAGAAAAAAGGAGTGAGGGAGGAGGCCTAGTTACCCTCCAATTTTTTGGTTACTTAATTAGGCAACTAGAACTTTTGACTTTTTACGAACATTTTTATTAGTAAAAAGTATACGTAACTTACGAATTAACTTACGTAACGAACTTCTATATTCGTATGTTTTTATTACGTATATGAGGGGGTTTGCCCCCTCGTCAATACCTCGCTCTTTAGACTAAAGCTTAAATTTTGTCTCAATTCCTTAAGAATGACCCCTGAATCGCAAAGGCCGTAGAATAAATAGTTGAGATTACTACAAATACTTCAGCGTAAAGAGCGAGGTATTAGGAGGATTTGAGCCCCTCATATGCGTAATAATTTCTCTTCGTTTTAAGCTTTAATGTTGCTCCTTACTTTCAGAAGAAAAAAACTTTTTCCTATTTATGTTTTCATTGTTTTTTTTTTCTTTAAATAATGCTAGAAAATCCTACTCCCCTTCATGGAAATTCTCTTCCTCCATGAAAAATTCCTCCTTGGAATGATCCTACCACATAACCCCCTCCCCTCAATCCCTACCCCTCCCAAACCAAAAATATCCCCCCCGAAAACGTCTGTACACTTCCCAATAACCATTACTATATGTAAACGCTGTTCAAAGTGTAACTTGCAGCACCTCCCACGGGGACTGTGGGGGAGTAAGTCGTCCCCACAAACATAGTCATAAGGTTTTTCGACTATGCTGAATAAAATGGCTACCTCAGAATTTTGATTTGATGACTTTGGGAAAACAATTAGCGTGGGAGGGGGCTTAGGTACATTCCAATTTTTTGGTCACTTAAAAAGGGCACTAAAATTTTTAATTCCCATTAGAATGAGCCCTCTTGCAACATTCTAGGACTACTGGATCAATACGATCACCCCTGGGGAAAAAAAATGCAACAATAAAAAAAACAAATAAACACGAATCCGTGGTCTGTCTTCTGGCAAAAAATACAAAATTCCACATTTTTTTAGATAGGAGCTCGAAAGTAGGGTTCTGTGATACGCTAGATCTATGGTGTAATTTTCTTCAAGATTCTATGACTTTTAGGGGTTGTTTCCCCCTTTTTTAGAGAATAAGGCAAATTTTCTCAAGCTCTTAACTTTTAATGGGTAAGACTAAACTTGATGAAACTTATATATTTAAAATCAGTATTAAAACGCAATTCCTTTGAAGTAACTATTGGTATCAAAATTCCGTTTTTTAGAGTTTCGGTTACTATTGAGCCGGGCCGCTCCTTGCTACAGTTCGTTACCATGAACTGTTTGATAAGATTTTTATTTAAATAAAACTTTTCATCTTGAATATGTTACATAACTTTAAGCTAGACTCTTTTTAACTTAATGAGAAGCGAAAACACAATTTCACACCTTTACAATTATTCTATTCCCCAATACTTTTAGCCTGCGTGTTTACCTAGCTCTGTCAAAATCCTATTATTTTCAGGCTTCCAAAAATATTTTGTTTGAATTCAAAATTGAACACCCACTTTCATACGTTGTTCTTATTAAATGGCAACTAAGGCAAAGACTTTTTAAGTATTAGCTCTAGGAACTGACATTAGACGTTGTTTAGCTCAAAGAACTAGAATTATTAATTTTAATCGACATTTTAGAGCTGGACTCTTCTGAAGTTTTTCCCATGGTTAAAGGTTTTGCAAGATAGTTTTTTTTTTAGTTTGTTTTAGAGGAAGATTGAGCGTTATAAATTTTTCTTCACAGTTTAAGTACATTGTAAACACAGTTTTGCAAACAATATTCAAATATGTAATGATGTTTCTCAGCTTTCGCATTATGATTTCTGAAGTTTTTTTTTGCTGTCTGTGAGCCTAGAGATTTACTCCATATCTTACTGCTAATTTTATTTCGATTCAAATTATTATTGATTTTGAACGGTGGAAAACTACACTTTTTTAGGTGGAGTAGGGGGGGGGGGGCGGTATTGTGCATGGCGCCTAAAGAGCCACATCTTGCATTCTAAGGATCACCAGTGACATTTTTTAGAAGATGTTGCTTTTTCTGATCTTCAATTGACATTTCCCAATCAAGGTTCAACTGAAGTAAATTCTCTTCATTTTCTTGTTGATCAATTTTGTCTAGTCGACGAAAATTTCAATATGGATTATTGCTGGTGGATTAAGACGCACAAAAAGAGTTAAATACAACATACCTGAAAGGTTCTCGTCTCTTCGGGTTTTTCCAATAGTCGAAACACAGCTTCTTTGGAATCAGGTTTCACCTCAATTAATTCATGCCGAAGATTTACATTTATGTTCCTTTCTTCAACCACTTTCCATAATGCGTCAGCGTATTTCTTTACAGCAAAGATGACCCCAAGTGAAGAATTGTAAAATATTTCTGCATTGTTCCTTACACCATGCTAGGAAGAAAATTTAATAATGGTTAATACTGTTTGAAACAAGTTATAACCGAATAACTTCAAAATCATTATTAGCATCATAAACGCGGAATTCAAACTTGTCAAAAATAGCACATTTAGGGATAACCCATTTGCAAGTTTTAGGCCCGTTTTAAAATGATGGATTTAGTTTAATGACAATTAATTACTGATGTTTGTTACAATTATATTTAATGGCAATTATTTTTATACAGTTAATTGGCTTTCACAATAAGCTAGGAACCAGGTATGTACACAATAGTTTTACTCTGAAGCGAGTGGCAAGGGGGAGGGTATATGCTTATCAGGTACGATTAAAAAAGAGCAAAATATGACAGACTATGGCAAAAGTAATAGAATTACAAGATTGGAGAAGAAATGATGGTAACCTCAAAGCCCGTTAGCCCTAAATAAGTGCCCGCTAGGGAGATAGCCCCCCTCACAACTCCTCCGTGGCCAAACACTTATATGCAAGTAATTATGCCTCTATAGAAGTTAATATTATGTATAAGCCTTATTGAGGAGAATCTAATCTCTTGTCTCTCTAAGTTATTATAGTTAACATCAATTTGTCAGAAAATTGTTTGTAATATTGGTTAGGCTACAAATTATCCTCTGATGGCAAAATTTATCTTATTTTCTCGCTCTGGCAAAAATTAAAAGAAAAGTGGGGGAGGGTCAAATTTCGAAAAAGTAAAAAAGCAGATGATTCATGTAAACGAAACTACTGGCACGATAACAAAACTATGGAGATTTTTTTTTTGGGGGGGGGGAGGGTACACTTGGACAGCCTATTTTAGCACTTGATTGCATAACTGAGCAAGGATATTGAATTCAGAATGGACTTTTTACAGTCAGACCGACACCAGAGCTAGAAGAGCTTCAGAAATGAAGACTTTATAACAGACTTTAAGACAATCGCTAAAATTTTTCTTAAGCGAATATTTCGGTCATGTGTCGAACAGCCTTCATGAGGAATACATATCAAAACTAATCAGAAAAAAAACTCTCTGTAAAAAATTCGTTTGAAAATGCGACGAAAGATAAAATAAGATAAAAAAAAGGATAAGCGTCATAAATCTAAGAAAGGCCGCTACGAGATTGCTTAGAATCAGGACTTATTAGAATAACATTTAAGAATGATTGGATGCAAAATGTTTAAAAATATATTTCATAGTTTCCCAACATTTGCAAAAGTACTATAAGAATTGAACAACATATTTTATAATAGTGCTAGTTGAAGATTTTCATTGGGATTGGAAATATACCTTAAATACATAGAAAATTTGACGTTAAAAGGCTAAAACTAGGTAGGTATTTCAAATAATTTCATCCGAGTTGGAAAGAAAGGAACTTGTCAAACTAATCATAAGCAGTGCAATGGCGCTGCCTAAGTAAAGAGGGATATGGGCAAAATATATATATATATATATATATATATATATATATATATATATATATATATATATATATATATATATATATATATATATATATATATATATATATCAAGTCGTTACGCGTCATAATAGTTACGCGCCATTGTAGTTGTGTCCCCTATGTCCCACCTGTGAATATAGATATATATATATATATATATATATATATATATATATATATATATATATATATATATATATATATATATATATATATATATATATATATATATATATATATATATATGGTTTTAACTACGTAAAACTTGCGAATATACAACATTCTTTGCTGTCCCATTGTCTTTGCATATAAATAGATTGTCAGGTTTACCGACTCTTGAACATGCAACATATAATGGTCCATGGGAAAACAATCTGTATTCAGATCTATACCTCATGATTCTAATGATTGCCCTTGAGCTTTGTTGATGGTGATTGCTAATCGACCATTCCCTGTCCCGGTGTCCCGGTCGTCATTTACATCCCCCTGTTTCCCCCGGTGTCCCCGTTGTAGTTGTGTCCCTGTGTCCCGGTCGTCATTTATATTCCCTGTGTCCCGGTCGTCATTTGTATCCCGGTGTCCCGGTCTGTATATACATTCGTTTTTTAGTTTTGTTTTTCTCCTTTATTTTTTCCTTTTTTTTAGCTTATTTAGATTTTTAGATTTTTTTAGTTTTTTTATTAGTTTTTAGTTTTTTTTCTTTTTAGTTTTTTTGTCCCGGTCGTCATTTATATCCCCCTGTTTCCCCCGGTGTCCCCGTTGTAGTTGTGTCCCTGTGTCCCGGTCGTCATTTATATTCCCTGTGTCCCGGTCGTCATTTGTATCCCGGTTTTTTAGTTTTTTAGCTTTTTTACTTTTTTTATTAGTTTTTAGTTTTTTTTTGTAGTTTTTGCCTTTTTTTAGTTTTTTCAGTTTTTTTTTTAGTTTTTTATTGGTTTTTACCTTTATTTTAGCTTATTTTTTTTTTTTTTTTTTTTATTAGTTTTTAGTTTTTTTTTGTAGTTTTTGCCTTTTTTTAGTTTTTTCAGTTTTGACGTCACCTGATCCAGTTTTTTCAGGTGACGTCACCTGATCCACGATCCACAGATCCACAGACAACTTATTTTTATATATATAGATAGTTTTTTTTTTTTTTACTTATGTCCTGGTCGTCATTTATACTCCCTGTGTCCCGGTGCTTTGTTGATTGCTAATCGAACATTCCTTTTGTCCTGGTCGCTTTCTCTTTGAGTTTCGTCATTTATTTTTTTCTTTTTTAGTTCTTTTAGTTTTTACCTTTTTTAGTTTTTTTTTTAGTTTTTTAGATGAAAATTTTTTTTAGTTTTTTCTCTTTTTTTCTTTTTAGTTTTTTATTGGTTTTTACCTTTATTTTAGCTTATTTTTCAGTTTTTTCCCTTTTTTTAGTTTTTTTTTATTTTTTATTTTTTTTAGTTTTTTACCTTTTTTTAGTTTTTTTAGTTTTTTTAGTTTTTTAGCTTTTTTACTTTTTTTATTAGTTCTTAGTTTTTTTTGTAGTTTTTGCCTTTTTTTAGTTTTTTCAGTTTTTTTTTTTAGTTTTTTATTAGTTTTTACCTTTATTTTAGCTTATTTTTCAGTTTTTTCCTTTTTTTTTAGTTTTTTTTTAGTTTTTAGTTTTTTTAGTTTTTTGCCTTTTTTTAGTTTTTTTTTAGTTTTTTTAGTTTTTTAGCTTTTTTATTTTTTTTATTAGTTTTTATTTTTTTTTGTAGTTTTTGCCTTTTTTTAGTTTTTTTAGTTTTTTAGCTTTTTTATTAGTTTTTAGTTTTTTTTGTAGTTTTTGCCTTT
This sequence comes from Artemia franciscana, assembly GCF_032884065.1. Lineage (NCBI taxonomy): Eukaryota > Metazoa > Arthropoda > Branchiopoda > Anostraca > Artemiidae > Artemia > Artemia franciscana. The sequence continues at coordinate 21,365,817 of NC_088865.1, read as the reverse complement.
TTTTAGTTTTTTTAGTTTTTTAGCTTTTTTATTTTTTTTATTAGTTTTTAGTTTTTTTGTAGTTTTTGCCTTTTTTTAGTTTTTTCAGTTTTGACGTCACCTGATCCAGTTTTTTTCAGGTGACGTCACCTGACACATCCACAGACAGACAACTTATTTTTATATATATAGATATATATATATATATATATATATATATATATATATATATATATATATATATATATATATATATATATATATATATATATATATTTTGGTTTTAGACCACTTTGGGCACTTCATTTTGACGAAGTTGTCGTAGAAACTTCGAAAAGGGCTCATTGGATTGAAAATCGAAAGGGCTAGTAACTCTTTTTAATAGTCAAAAATGATTGGAGGGCAATTAAACCCCTTCCCACACCCACCATTTCCCCAAACACATCCAATTAAAATTTAGAGATAGCCATTTTGTTCAATGTAGTTGAAAGGTTCAGAAATTATGTCTTTGAGGATGACTGTCATTGGATTGGTGATCAGAAGTTCTAATGCCCTTTATAAGATTCGGAGTGATCAGAAGGTGGATACCCCTACCCCCCACACCTCGAATTCTCCCGAAGTGAACCTGATAGAAATTTTGAGATTGCCATTTGATGTCGTAGAAACTTCGAAAAAGGCTCATTTGATGGGACTAGCGCCCCTTTTAATAGTAGAAAATGATTAGATGATAAGTGACCACACCCACCATTTCCCCAAATTCATCCAATCAAAATTTTGAGATAGCTATTTTAGGATGACACCCCCCCCCCCCAAACCGTCAGTGCAAGGGTTGTAAGCTATGCCCCGAGGGCATATAAGTTTTTTATGGAAAGGGCAGTCGTACAAACTCAGGAGGAGACTCATTGGATTGGGAATCAGATATTCTAATTCCCTTTTTAAGAGTCAAAGTGATCGAAGATATCCCCCTCCTACGTCGTTTTTCCACAAATGCATCTAATAGAAAATTTCATATGGTTATTTGTTGAAAAAGAGTCCAAAAATCATATAATAACGCCTTTAGGGTGGACGGAATCCCCCAGAGTCCCGGGATAACGGTTATAAGCTATGCCCCAGGGGCATATGAGGTTTTCTAGGGAAAGGGTGGTCGTATGAACTTTAGAAGAAGCTCATTTGATTCAAAATGAATAGTTCTAGTTCCCTTTTAAGAGTCAAACATGATGGAGAGCAGATAGCCCCCCCCCCTGACATCCTCTTTTTCCTAAACGCATTCAATTGAAATTGTGAGATACCTATTTTGTTACCAATACTCCAAAAACCACATAACAATGCCTTTAGGGAGGACACAATCCTCCAGGGCCCCCATGCAGTTTGTAAGTGATTCCCAGGGCATATAAGAATTCAATGGAATGGATTGTCGAGTAAACTTTGGATCTGATAGAGCTCATTTGAGTGTCAAAAGTGAATGGAGGGCAATCAGCACCCCCCCCCCAAGCCTATCATTACCTGAAACAAGTCCGACCAAAACTTTAAGAGAGCTATTTTTCAGAATGGACAAGGAATTATGTTTATCAGGGTGTCAACCTCCCCACAGTCCTCAAAACGAGGGCTGTAAGTTAGGTAATTCGTTCACAGTTTACACATGTATATGTTATTGAGAAAGGTATACATATTTGAACCTTACTTTCCAAAAGAGACGAAGAGTATTCAGGTGAGCCTTTCAGAGAACTAAATCAAAACACGTTATATGTATACGGATTGTCAAGAGGGTGCAACACAGGAATATCTGACTATATTAATTTGGGAAATTCAGGAAATGATAAGGGAGAATATTAAAAAGGCAATATTTCCATGATACCACTACCACTACAACTATCACCACTACTACTATCGCAATACTCCATTTACAGTAGTAACGGGAAATTTGTACTATATCAAAAGACACTATATGCATGCACATTGTCAAAATAGCATACCTTAAGAATTGATTTGGGTATTAAGTTGAATCTTTCAGAGAATACTTAAAGGGGAAGATCAACTCACCGAAAGCTAACATGTGCACACTACTGCTAATACCACATTTGCTACTACTACTGCTACTTCTATTGCAACTACTTGTAAGGGCTAAGACCATTGAGATGAAAATTTCAAAAACCGTATGAATATACAGGTTATCAAAATGACTCAGCAATGTCAAAGCAATGGCTAATTGTATTAGGTTGAAATTGTATTAGGTTGAAGCTTGTTGTGAGGGCTGTTGAACAAACCAAAAGAAAATATTTGCATCCTAATGCTACTGTTTCTACTCATACTACTACTACTGTTACTATTATTACTAATACTGCCACTAAAGCCAAGGCTACTATATTTATTTAATTCTACTACAATTACTACTGCTATTAAAACTAAGGATATTACGGCGAAAATTTTGGGATATATGGAAACTCTATGGAGCTAATTTGAAACACGCTATGTCCACACAGGTTGTCAAGCGGGCACATCAGAAATGCTTCATGAACGGTTGATGATATGTATTTACCTGAAACTTTTAGCGTGTGTTGAAGGGGATTTTGAAGAAACCAAAAGTGATATGTGCATATTGCGACTAATGCTGACGCAACTATTATTAGTGCACAAGCTATTGGTATTGATCTGAAGCTTTTAAGGAATATTTAGGCGGATGTTGAACTAAATCAAAACAAACTATGAGTAAGTGGACTTTCAGAATGGCGACAAATATGAAAAACAACTTATATTATTCATTTAGATCTTTAAGGGTAAGTTGTGGGGGATTTTGAACTAGCCAGAAGGCACTATACGTATACTTTTAATACTACCACTACATTTACTGTAACTCATGAGGCTAAGAGAATGCAAGGTGTTCAAAAGGACATATAAGCAATATTATAGGCAGCACCACTCTATAATAGCTAGGATTACCATTGAAACTTTCAAAGGAGCACAATTATGCAACTGACTCATCGTGCTTTAAAACTAAATGTTGCTTTAAATAAATTTTGAAGCTTTATATTTACAAAATTTTAACCATTGGGATACTACTATTACTACTTCTGCTCTTACAATTTAGATAAATAACAGGGTGTAGGTGGATCCAGGTTGTCAAACAGCATAGATAGAATCTTTGGGAATGACATTAAGTTTAATTTTTTAGGTCAACTTCAAAAGCTATATCATTAAATTAGAAAATACTGTTTGTGTCAGGATTAAAAACTTGAAAAATTTTCTCCAACATACCAAGAGGATCCCTTACTATGGTTTCTTATAGAAAAACACTGAACAGATATGAAATATTATTTTTTCCATGAAAAAGACTATGTCAATAAAAAATGAACATATATTAATATAGACAACTTTTTCCATAAAATAAGTATTTTATATATAATAAGGGGCTGCTACTCCACCAGCCTCTCACCCTTCCCACAAAGTTGACATTTTTTCTAAGTTACAGAAGAATGAACTCTCTTATGCAAGAGCAACGAGATAAAGACATTACAAAAATGGCAAACGCAGGCTGACTATGGATATTGAACTATAAATGTAGTCAGTTAAGCACTAATCAAACTTAGCATAAATAGTGGGAAGGGGGGGGGACAGAATAGAACCCCGTTTTCAAATAGTTTTCCTGGTAACGAACTGTAGTAAGGAGTGACCCGGCTCAATAGTAAACGAAACTCTAAAAAACGGAATTTTGATACTAAAAAGTACACCAAAAGAATCGGATTTTTATGCTAATTTTAAATATATAAGTTTCATCAAATTTAGTCTGTCATCAAAAGTTACGAGCCTGAGAAAATTTGCCTTATTTTGGAAAATGGGGGGAAACACCCCCCAAAAGTTATAGAATCTTAACGAATCACACCATCGCATTCAGCGTATCAGAGTACCCTACTGTAAAATTTTCAAGCTCCTATCTACAAAAAAGTGGAACTTCGTATTTTTTGCTAGAAGACCGATGCTAGAAGACGGGTGCGTGTTTATATATATTTTTTTTATCATTATTTTTTTTTGCCAGGGGTCATCATATCGACCGAGTGGTCCTAGAATGTCGCAAGAGGGCTTATTCTAACGGAAATGAAAAGTGCCCTTTTTAAGTGACCAAAGAATTGGAGGGTACCTAGGCCCCCTCTCAAGCTCATTTTAATCCCAAAGTCAACGGATCAACATTTTGAGATAGCCATTTTGTTCAGCATAGTTGAAAACCATAATAACTATGTCTTTGGGATGACTTACTCCCCCACAGTCCCCAGGGGAGGGGCTGCAAGTTACAAACTTTGACCAGTGTTTACATACAGTAATGGTTATTGGGAAGTGTACAGAAGTCTTTCAGGGGGGTTATTTTAGTTTGGGGGGATTGAGGTGAAGGGGCTATGTGGAAGGATCTTTCCTTGAAGGAATATGCAATGGGGGAAGAGAAATTCAATGAAGGGGGCGCTGGATTTTCTAGCATTATTACAAAAAAAAACATGAAAAATAAATATGAAAACGTTTTTTCAACTGAAAGTAAGGAGTAGCATTAAAACTTAAAACTGAACAGAGATTATTACGCATATGAGGGGTTTGTATCCTCCTAAATACCTCGCTTTTTACGCTAAAGTACTTTTAGTAATTTCAACTATTCATTTTACGGTCTTTTTGATTCAGGGGTCATTCTTAAAGAGTTGGGACAAAATTTAAGCTTTAGTGTTTAGATTGAGGTATTAACGAGGGAACAAATCCCCTCATATACATAATAAAAATATAAGAATATAAAAGTTCGTTACGTAAGTTAATTCTTTAATTCTAAAATACGTATATTTTTTACTAATAAAAACGTTCGTTAAAAATTAAAAGTTCTAGTTGTCTTTTAAAGTAACAAAAAATTGGAGGGCAACTAGGCCTCCTACCCTACCCCTTTTTTCTCAAAATCGTCTTATCAAAACTAAGAGAAAACCATTTAGCCAAAAAAAGAATTAATATACAAACTTCATTTTAATAATTAAGTGCGGAGAGCCAAAATCAAACATGCATTAATTCAAAAACTTTCAGACATTAAATAAAAAAACTAGTTTTTTTAACTGAAAGTAAGGAGCAACATTAAAACTTAAAACGAACAGAAATTACTCCGTGTATGAAAGGGGCTGTTCACTTCTCAATGCCCCACTCTTTACGCTAAATTTTTTTACAGTTTAATAAAGTAGAATTTAGAGAAAGAGTCAAACATTAGCGTAAAGAGTGGGGATTGAGAAGGGAACAGCCCCTTTCATACACGGAGTAATTTCTGTTCGTTTTAAGTTTTAATGTCACTCCTTACTTTCAGTTAAAAAAACTAGATTTTTTTATTTAATCATATACAATAATTGCGTTTTTGTTTTGTCTTTAGCGTTGCTATTTACATTCATTCGAAAACAAAAATCTTAACATAATTTCAAGGTTGATGTGTAAGTAGAAGCTTGACAACTTTTTGGCACACCTGAAAATAGACACATTCAAAGGCCTAGTGAAGTTTATAATTGTTACTCTAAATAGGGGGGGGGGTGTAACTTCTTTACAAGCCAAGATCCCCTTGAATCACTAAATATGAAGCCACAGAGAAACTACTTTGTATATATTGCATGTTTGGCAATTTAGTTGATACTTAACTTAAAATCACCTTAAACGTCGCTTCTTTGTAGTCCTAAAAATATTTTCTTAAACCAACAGGAATATTGCCACACCCCAGTTAGGAACCTCTCTTCTAAAAGCAGCTTAGATAGTTTAAGAGAGCTCAAAAAGTAATATAATAATTTCCCTGATTAATACGCTGAAACTTTAAGACATAAATAATTAAAAAAGTATGTAGCATCAGCTAGTCTATGGCAACCGTTCTTAGAAACTGACAAAAATATACTTCCTCAACTTTCTTAGCAAATATACGATAAAAAACTTAATAGATATTATATACTCTGATAAAACCAAGCCAAAAATGTCAATGAGAAAATGCACAAATATTCAAATGAAAATAAAAGAATCTAGAGCGAAAATTTTAACTTGTATCAAACTACTAACCTCACAAATTACTAACCTCACAAACAATTGCTCACCAATTCCAAATTCCAAGCAGAGGGAAATAAGACAGTCCAAAATATGGAAATTTTCTAAGCAGGATCTAGCAATTTTTTTCCTTCAACATTTATTACGGAAAGATAGCACGGTCTTGATTTTACTGATTTTACGGTCTTGATTTTACTAAGAAATGATTTTACTCCATTTTAATACCGAGGTCCTCATGCTCCATTTGCAGTATTTTAGCCCGCACATATTCAGGATAAATCTTAAGAACTAATCCTTGTTGGCAGGAATTAACATACCTGGAAATTCTACGTTAAAAACCAGTTTTTCATGCTATTTTTCAAGCCTTGCAGATCCGAAAACATCAATTAAGCGCCATGCAGCGTCAGCATTTCCATAGGGCAACGGCTATTCATAGGAGCACAAGTAATTTATTGCTAGACTAAAAGGAATCCCAAGGCCCCTCTCCCCTCCCCAAGGCTGAGTTTGAGCATGAGGCGGCTAAAGACTAGCTTAAGTTTGAGGCATAATACAGAATTACTAACCTTCCTCATATATTCATCCGCTATATACATTATTTTTTGTGGTGCTCCAGGGCATTTGATCAGGGTGTTAGGGAACGTAAAGATAGCATTTCCTCCTTTGAAGTCTTTTAGTGAACGAAATGTTTTATCCACGTAATTTGCAGAATAGTTTGAGCAGACGCCTGGCGTTTCAAATGCTTCTGGCAAACCTTCGATCTGGAAAGGAAGCAATGTCAAGCTAGAGCATGGAAAATGTCTCGAGTATTTTAAAATAATATCTCCTCAGCTTAATATGTCATGATTTACAATTAGGCAATGGAAACCACATCTTCTACTTGAAGAGCCAATACTAGCCTCTCAAACAACCCGGTTGTTATAAACATTTTGGCATGTACCATTAATTTAAAAGAAGTGATATTATTATCGGCCATTGCAACTCTAATGAATAGACAAGCATCATACACTAGTAATTAATAATAAAATAAAAAAAAATGAAAAAAAATTTTTTTCAGAGAAAAGCAAAGAGTTATGTTAAACCTAAAACAAGCACTTTGCTAAATTTTGAATTAAAGTAATTTGGATTTCAATCAATGAGTTTTGTATCTGTCGTGATATCAACAACAACAGAACGACAAAAAATATATCATGAGGCTTATCAAGATTTAAAAATAATAGTAGTGACTCTCGCCCCTTTAAACCCTCTAACAGCCAAGTGCTGCTTCCATTTTCCTGTGAACCATGTGTATATTTAATAAAGCATTTTTATTTGTCCAAACATTAGAAAAAATCAACATAATAATCAAGATTACTGGAAAGAACTAATGAAGGTAGACTGACTAGTATGACTAATTCCTGGAAGTTCTAGAAATTTCCGATTTTCCAATGTCTTGATTCTTCAATAATTTTTTTTTAATGTCTAATAATTGCAATAAAGCATAAATGGTGCTCTGGTCTTTAAAATATTTAGGAGATAGTACCCCTATCGTCGAACAATTTTGATTCATTTTAAGTTTGCCTTGATTATTCATTTAATTCCTTATTGTTTTAGTATTAATTTATTCGTCTATAAAAGCATCTGTTATTATGTTTGATGTGACTATTCAGTTTAATTTCTGTTCATTTTGGATAAAATTTATTCCTCCCCTAAAATATCTTGAATTTTCCAGCATTTTCAATATATACACATCTTAGTCCAAGACTGTATGAAAAAATCTTTTTATATTATAATTTATTGTAATAATTTGTTTGTTTAAATAAATGCGGTCATTTATAAAGAACAGTTCTGTTTTTTGTTAAAAAAAAAAATACTAGTCAATGTTTAAATGATTTTACCAAAATAATATAATCATTTTACCAAAACAATCTTTTCATAATATATTTTTTTCGTAACAACTTGTTTGTTTGAATAAATAAATGCCAAAGTCGTCTTTTAAAAAGAATTCTGCTTTGTTGCGACAAAAAGAAGAAGAAGAAAAAAAAACGTCGCGAATCAGTACAGATTTATTTTTGTCTCAACTGAGCTTCCCTTGATCATAAAATTTTATTTGAAGTGTCCTACATCGCCTGAAAATTTAAAGTAAATGAGGAAAACAAGAATTCGATTTTGTCACGCTATGGATCTGTATCAAAACGTTTTTCTTCCAAAACTAATTATTCGGTCCCTAATTATTCCTATCCTGAAAGATACAAATCGATTGGAAGAAAACATTATTAGACCCTATTTTCAATAATTCCTTCCTTTTTGGCAAGTTTGGACAAGAATACATAACCAGTAAGTTAATAGCGGATGAAATTAACAGCAAATTAAGTTAATAGCAAATTAAATTTGTACCAATTTTTGACATATTGAATCAATACAATATTTTCCCCCATACTTTCTGTCTTTATTGAGGTCTCCTTGTCTCGGTCTATATGTCCCCTAAGCCAATCTGAGAGAAGAGAATTTCATGGCCTAGTTTCAGGTCACATATTAATAAAACCATTCTCTGCAATATTTCAGTTTTTTTTTTATCTATCTAGCCCTCTCTATATGCATTGTAATGTAAAAACCTATCAAAGACTTTTTTTTCGGCACTGGGCCCACCTGGCCAATAAACTTATGAATTCTCATTACCAAAGCGATTGGAGATGCAAAATTTATCAGCGAAGAGAAATTTATGGCCCTGTTTTTGTGCATCCCGGATCTTTAAGTCTTTAGGGTTGGAATGATAAAAAAAATATTTAAAGTTAAGTAGCTCGGCTGAACATAAGGAGTATGAGTGGGAAGAAAAGTTTTGGCCATTTTTGGGAGGAACAAACTTTTTCAATTTTTTCCTTGATTCTATAGCTTATTATATAAGTTTTGAGGTTTTAAGAAATAAATTATAGCCTTTTTTTTTCAGACAAATCAAGGAGTAGAAATATTTTTGTATTCTTATCCCCTTGTCTGGACACAATACATTTTGATTCCCTTTGCCATATTTAGACATTTCCTGAAAGTTTTAACTCTATCCACCCCGACGTTTCCAATATATTACGGATACGCTATTTTGATGCCCTAGATGAATAAATTGCCTTTTATTTTACCCCAATACCTCACCGTAAATAGATTCATAGTTACTCTGGGGCTAGTAATACCAAAACTTTAGGAAAACAAGAAAAACATATTTTTTGGCCCCCACATCCACTCTAATTGAACATGAAATTTGAAATTCCCTTGCTCCCCCCCAACATGCTAAAAGCTTCATATCCATGCTCAAATGTTGATCCCAAGATGTTTCGGATATGTCATTTTGATAGTCTAGATAAAAAGATTATTTTTATTGGCCTTCGGTCTCCCCCTAGGTCAAGCCATAAGGTCACTTGGCCCTCCAGAACTCTTCGAAAATTTCAAACCGATGGCCCAAGATGAAGCTAAGATAGTGCAGATACTCTGTTTAGATAATCTGGATACGAGCGGCTGCTATTCTTTTACATCGTTACTTCATCGGGAATCAATACTAGTGCAACACAGCCTCATAGTGCCAAACCTTTTAAATACATTGGAAGCCGCGATCTTTAAATATTTCCCTCTGTATGCTCCTCTTCAGAAACCAAGGGTAATAAGTCCATTTGCTCCCAAAAACCCTTAAAATCTGAACTTGACCCCCAAAACCATTCCTAACCTCATATTGATCACCTGACAACATACAATGTCTTTTGGATTACCTCGATACTTCACTGTGAATAGATTTTGGCTCCCACAGGGGCTTACAGTGCAAAACGTTTAGGTAGATCAAAAAAATTGAAGCTCCTTCCTCTTCACTCTCCTCCAAGTAAAAATACGTTGTCCTTTTCCCACTCTTTACTCCTGTAAGGTTTTAACCAGATACTCTAAGTAGTTCCCGAGATTTTGCAGATGCGATATTTTGATAATTTCGCATTGCATAACGTCTCTTCATTTACATCGTTACTTAAACGTGAAAAAAGTATAATTCACATAGGGAATTAAACTGCGAAAACATTTAGGAGGATCAGCTAAATCAGTGGTTCCCAACCGGTGGTACGCGTACCCCAGGGGGTACGCGAAACCCTCGCAGGGGGTACGCGAAGGTCCCAAAATTAATTTAGTTTACATCTTTAAAACTTGTTTCTGACTCAGTTCCAACATTTCCCTTAAAATCAGATAACATAACCCATTGTACGTAATTTCAGACTTATTTTCAAAACTTTCGCTTTCAGTAACCCGCTAATTTTTCTCCATAGCCGTAAGGTCTCGATTTAAACTCAGCGAGTTCAGTATCTTGTCATCTGTTGAAACACGAAGTTCGTGAATTGTGGTTGCAAACAAAGATGGATAGATTCCTGATCAGGAATAACAAGAAGCCGAATGATGGTACCCAAAACTCTGAACCTGCACCTAAGAAGAAGAAATATGACGAATCATCGGTCAAAGTGCGTCGATATTTGTCAGAATACCTAGGGCTCGGATTTTAGTGCGACAAAGTCTGATCCAGTGAATGCACAATGCGTTCTTTGTGGTCAAGTCTTGGCCAACAGTTCCATGAAATCTGCGCATATGAACCGGCATCTCAGCACTGTGCACCCTTCTCATGTCGGTAAGCCCATAGAGTTTTTCAAGCGTAAACAAGAAGCATTCGCTAGTAACTGTTTGGAAATTGCAAAAGTGGCATCAGTTTCTTTAAAGGCTCTCCGGGCTTCGTATGCTGTTTCATATTTAGTTGCGAAATAGAAAAAACCGCACACCATCGCCGAATGTCTGATATTACCAGCACTAGTGAAAGTCAGTGAAATAATGTTTGACAGGAAAACTGCTACTGCCCTTCAGTCTATACCTGTGTCGAACAATACCATTTCAAGAAGGATAGAAGACATTGCAAGCGATATTGTCATGCAGGTTATTGAGCAAATAAAGTTGACGAAGAAGCTTGACGAAAGCACGGATGTGTCAGGTGAAGCCCAGGTGATCGTCTTTGTTCGATATCAAGACTGTTCTGACATAAGAGAAAATATTCTGTTTTGTCAAAACCTACAGTCAAGAACAACAGGAGAAGAACTATTCAAGGTGATTGACAAATTCTTCGCAGAAGGGGGCATCTTGTGGGACTGGTGTCTATCAGTTTGCAGTGATGGAGCTGCCGCCCTAACAGGGAAGAATAATGGGCTCATGGCCTGGATAAGGAAGAAAAATCCAAAGGTGAAGTGGTTGCACTGCATCATTCACAGGCAAGCTCTTGCATCGAAAAGGATGAACGCACATCTGCACGAGACCCTCAACGAGGCTGTAAAAGTGATCAACTTCATCAAAGCCCGACCACTGAACTCAAGAATGTTCAAGTTGCTGTGCCAAGAGATGGGTTCAGAATATCAACATTTACTTCTGCACACAGAAGTTCGCTGGTTGTCTCGTGGGAAGATTTTAAACAGACTTTTCGAGCTTCGACAAGAAGTTCATATGTTTCTTCTGGAGCAAAAATCCGCATTCAGTTCACTTTTTGAAAACCAGGACTGGGTCTGCAGGCTGGCCTATCTTGCGGATATTTTCGACAAACTGAATGACTTGAATCTGTCAATGCAAGGTTTCCGGACGGACGAACTCTCCCTGAATTCGAAGATGTGTGCTTTCATCAAGAAATTGGAGTTCTGGCTTAAAAAGGTTCAAAGAAACAGCGTTAGTGTCTTCCCGACCCTTGACAAGTTTGCGGACGATAGTGAAATTGATAACCTCAACACAATCTGTGATTGTATTCGGGAGCATCTGACAAAGTTGCGAGATGAACTTGTGTCATATTTCCCATCGATTATGAACCAAGATAGAACGCAGGATTGGATCCAAAATCCATTTGTTGAAGACGTGACCTCAAGCTCCGGTCTTAGTGACAAGCTTACAGAGAATCTGATCGAACTTGCCAGTGATCGCGCCTTAGAACTGAAATTCCAAAATGTAACTGTTTCCCAGTTTTGGCTGGAGGTGAAAGGAGAATACAAGGAACTAAGTGAAATCGCCATGTCTGCTTTGTTACCATTCGGATCCACTTACCTTTGTGAAGTGTCATTTTCGGCAATGTCATTGATCAAAACCAAACACAGAAACAGACTGAGTGTACAAAATGACCTTATAATTGCCGTTAGTGACATCGAGCCAAGATTTGATAATATTTTAGCAAAAAAGCAGCCTCAAGTTTCTCATTGATTTTGTACGTACATTTAAGCACCGTCATATTGGACAATAAATCTCGTGTTTTTGAAAATCTGATTTTAGTTAAGAAAAAAGTAAACCAACGATTCTCAAGAAAGGGGTACGCAAACTTTTTGGGCCTTGACTAGGGGTACGCGGACCGAAAAAGGTTGGGAACCACTGAGATAAATAACAGTCTTAGCCACTCCCAGACCGCAGCTTTGGATTAGCCTCCCTATTTCTTTTACGCTACCTAAGACTTTCAACTCCATCCTCAAGCCGTTCCTAAATACAATAGGTGTGATATTTTGATAGCCTCGATTCACATAGTGGCTTTTTATTTAGTTCCACCCTCACTCCCCAAGTCGTAGCTCAAAGTCGAATTGGCGCCCCTCAACATTCTATGAAAGTTTTAACTTGATACTCCAAACTGTTCCCAAGACATTGCAGATACACAGTTTTGTTAACCTGGCAGAAAATAGTGTTTTGATTTACCTTAAAACTTACCTATACACATTTTATAGCTCTAATAGTAGCTTGTAGTACAAGAGAATTTTGGTGGATCAGTGAAAAAAATGTCTATCCCCTTTTCCTTCTCTCGGACACAACATTTAAAGTCTACTCGCCCATCCTCCTTACCTGTCAACAGTACACAAAAGTTTCAATATCATCCCTCAGGCCCTTTTCAAGATATTGCAGACAGAAAATTCTGATGACCTGGATACACATAGTGTCAGTGGTATTGCCATAATGATTTTAAAGGGAGCCCCATCCCGTCCTTCCAGCAACAGCCAGCGAGTGTTTGTTACGTCATAGGGAATGTTTTGTAAGCGATACATATGTCTGTTACGTAATTGGGGTTGAGGGTGACATAATCTTGCGTACCCTGTTGAATTCGCTTCAGTATTATTTCTGCATCGGAAGGATAAACATCTACATCTTGTTTTAAAAAGTGAAAATGGAATATTCCAAGAAGTGTGCACATGATAAAGTTGTCGTGGCAATGAATGCTGACAAAGATAAATATTTAAATTATGAAACAAATGCTAATGGCGATCTAATTAAAGATGAATGCATGCTTTGTTATGAAAGTAAGGAATTAATTTTTTTTCGGAGTACCGAGAAAATCCAAGTGTTTTAGAGGTGGATATGCGAGAGTAAAATCTCCAGAGAAGTTAGTCTTGAAAGAGAACGCAAACCTAAAACTTTTAGTTCTTGAAGAAGGCCAACTTCCTCCTGATGGTAAAACGTTACCCGTTGATAGATCTTATCACCAACCTTCTACAATTATCATTTAACGAAAACTAAATAGAAGGCAAATGTACCCCTGCAGTGTCATGCAACATAACTTGTCTAGATGCCAAAACTATTACTTATGTAAAAACAATGTGGTAACAGACAGAGAAATCGCAAGTAAAATAAAATGGCACTAGCACATTATCTGCAAGGTAATTAAATGTGAACTAATGAAAAACAATGTTACTAGCACCAATGCCACGGACACATTCATTAAATCATAAATCAATCTATAAAGAAATAATAGGTTTGTTACTAACGGGATTTAATGTTAGTCTATAATCCATAGTAAGTGTCAGGATTAAGAATGACTGGGTTTGAAAAGCAAAAAATCATACAGAATCTAGTAAAACTGGAAAAATGTTCAATTCTAGATGATAATTTCCTAGAGTTATCTTTTCAAAGAAAAATATTTTCTGAAAGAATACTTAACGGTATAATTAGAAATGAGTCTCCATCATCGGACTATTGTATGAAACTTTTACGTCGTGACCCAGATGCATTTACTCAATTTATTGATATATTAATTGAAGCCAAAACGAATTGAAACTGTGATTTTGCTTTTAACCACTACATAGACGGACATTTTGCAAGGCAAAAGGAAGAAGATGAATTTCAATACGTGCGATGTGGAAAAGGAAGATTAAAATATTTCTTCTAAAAACAGCACGGTAATTTGGCTCATTCCTAGCATGGGATTTTAAAATTGGCTAATATTATTGGAGAATTTATTGTGTCATAGGAACTTCGACTAAAAGTTCAAATAGAATAAGAAAGAATAAGAATGATCATACATAAGGGATCTAGTGCTCACTTTGTTATACTCGAGTTTCATTCCAAGGGCCACAACTAGATATTCATATTGAACTTTTTCACCATTACGAAGACTCACAACATTTTCTCTAGGCTCAAAAGAAGCAACACTGTCCTTGATCCAAACTGCATTTTTAGGCAGAACTTGTGACATCGGTTTAGAAGAGTCTTTGAGTGATTTCATGCCTCCTCCAACTAAGGTCCACATTGGCTGATAATAATGAGTCTGGAATTATGGCAATAATAAATACTAGTAATAGGGGGGTAGGAGAAAATCGCTTGTCCAGGGAGGAGGGACACATGGCCCAATAGCCCTAATAACCATATATTCTTAACTAGCGACTGATAATCTTGGATACTAGGATGACACAGAATCATAAACACTAAAAATAAATAATAAACAGCTTAGCAGCAGGAGTCTCGGTAAAGCATAATCCCCCTCCAAAAAGAATATATAGTACACAACATACCTGTTGTCCTTTTTTTCTTTTTTTCCTTATATATATATATATATATATATATATATATATATATATATATATATATATATATATATATATATATATATATATATATATATATATATATATATATATATATATATATAACCCCCCTAACCCCCCCCCCCTAAAAAAAAATAAATAAAAATAACACTTGTGGATATACAACATTCTTCGCTGTCCCATTGTCTGTGCATATAAATAGATTGTCAGGTTTACCGACTCTTGAACATGCAACATATAATTGTCCATGGGAAAAACAATCCGTATTCAGATCTATACTGCATTTTTCTAATGATTGGCCTTGACCTTTATTTTAGTTTTTTTTTCTCTTTTTTTATTTACTTTTTATCTTTTTAGTTTTTTCCCTTTTTTCCCCTTTTTTCTTTTTTTTCTTTTGTTTTTTAGTTTTTTTAGGTTTTTTTTGTTAAATTAGAAGCAGTGCCTTTGTAAAATCATATTTTTTTATTGGACCTTTAACTTCTTCATCGGCTTGTCTTTTGTCATTATGAAAGACATATCGCAGAACCTTTGTTTCTTTTAATTGTCCAAGTGGTGGGACAAAAACTTCTTCTTTTAATCACGTTGCTTTAAAAAATGTTTTCTTTTTTAAGGTTTTTGAATTGTTGTAATCCCTTGTTAAATGTATGCACATATTTTTGTAATTACAGGTGCTTTGCTCTTTATGCAATTTAATATCTTTTAATACTAAATTCTTTTTAAAGACATTTGATTATTGCAGCTAGTCCAATTTTTAACAATAAAATGCACTAAGCTTTAACCTTTTGGTTTTCTTTTTTAAGGTTTCTGAATTGATGTAATCCCTTGTCAAAATAGAGAATCACCATTTGTAACAATTGAAAATTCTCGTTTTTTGGGACTTCTTACTGATGTTAAATAATTGATTACGTTCAAACCTGTAAACTTAATCACGTAGCGATTTGAATTTATCTAACGAAAAAACTAACTAATTTAAAAATTTTCAGGTATTTTTGTAGTTTCAATTAAAACATTAAAATCATTGCTCAGGCACCGTCAAATACACAAATATTTTTGTAATTACCAGTTTTTTTGCTCTTTACGCTATTTAATGTCTTTTTTTACTGGCACATCCAAAAATATTTGATTATTACTGTAAGTCCGATATCTAACAACGATTTCTACTAAGTTTCAACTTTTGATTTTCTTTTTTAAGGTTTTTGAATTGATGTAATCCCTTGTCAAAATATGTGCAAATTACAAATTTTCGCTTTTCGGGCCTTCTTACGAACATTATAGAACTGGTTTCGTTCAAAAACGTTTTATAGTTTTAAAGTGTTTGAATTGTTGTAATCCCTTGTTAATATATTATACACATAATTTTGCAATTGCCAGTTTTTTTGCTCTTTACGGAATTTAATATCTTTTCATATTGAAGTCTTTTCAAAGATATTTGATTACTGAAGCTAGTCTGATTTTAAACTATGTTTGTACGAAGCTTGAACCTTTTGGTTTTCTTTTTTAAGGTTTTTGAATTGTTGTAATCCCTTATTAAAATAGAGATAAGTCATTTGTAATAAATGCAAATTTTCGTTTTTGGGCCTTCCTACTAACATTATATAACTGATTGCGTTCAAACCAGTAAGCTTAATGACGCAGTGAGTTGTTTTTATCTAACAAAACAAAATAATTCTAAAATTGTCCGGGACACTCAAAGAGAAATTACAGACTGGGACACCGGGACACAAATGACGACCGGGACACAGGAAATATAAATGACGACCGCGACACAACTACAACGGGGACGCCAGGGGGCACAGGGGGGATATATAAATGACGACGGGGACAAACGGAATGTTCGATTAGCAATCATCATCAACAAAGCTCAAGGGCAATCATTAGAATAATGAGGTATAGATCTGAATACGGATTGTTTTTCCCATGGACAATTATATGTTGCATGTTCAAGAGTCGGTAAACCTGACAATCTATTTATATGCACAGACAATGGGACAGCGAAGAATGTTGTATATTCGCAAGTTTTACATAGTTAAAAACATATATATATATATATATATCTATCTATATTCACAGGTGGGACACAGGGACACAACTACAATGGCGCGTAACTAATATGGCGCGTTACGACTTACGCGCGCAGGGAGGGCGAAGCACCCCCACCAACTAGGTGTTGGGGTGGTGCAAAGCGCCACCCCAACAGCTAGTAGTATATAAAGATAGATTAATTTTATTGTTTGGTAATTTGTTGTAGTATACTTTGTTTTGATTATTTATTTTTGGTTACCCAATTTTAAATACAAAACAATTGAAGGTTTAAACTTTATTACACCGAGTGGATAGGAGGTGGGACAAAAAACATCTATGAGCAATAGTAAGAGATGACGGAAGTCCAGACACCATTGCGTTTGTTTTTTAACTTAATGATTGTTTCTGGTGTTTCGTCTTGATGTTAACATACACATCCAATAACATTTTGTGAAATCACAAAAAAAACTCAATAATTGGGAAAACTCCGCACAATGAGGTCTTACCTCAGCAGGATCAATGATCCCAACTGCACCTTTTGGTAGTGAAGCAAACTTTGCAGCAACAGAACATCCTCCTGCTCCACCGCCAGCAACCAAAACTTTAAAGCTACAAAGATAAATTACAATTAGCTCCACGGGTAGGAATGCTTGGAAGATTATTTGACTTTATTTTTTCTCAATTTTGGCTTGATGGTGGTCTTTGCTTTTCGTTGAAAAACTTGTCTTGAAATATTTTTTTTAAATTAATTTCTTTGAAAGAACGGGAGTTGGAGTGAAAAGAGAATACCATCGAATCCATTCTTTGCCGTCTTTTTTTTGATGAGGGTGATGTATTCTTTCTCCAATGGTATATTAAAGATATTTGCCACTTCGAGTGACTGCGGCAAAAACAGTTGCTAGACAGAAGGGAGTTTAGCAGAAAAAGCCCCTAGAGGCAAATTATGAAATATCAAGAAAAATTTACGTATTACAAAGTGGGTAAGAATATTCCTTCAATCGTTTGCTGTTTCAAATAAAAGCTCAAACGAGTCAAAATCGATGCAGTATGTTCTTTTTTTTGAAAAATATATTTTAGAGATTTATAGCATTTTCAAATTCGTCACTGCTTTGAATTTTTTTTTTTTAGAAAAGGCTAAGTCAAGTTCAATTCGATGCAGTCTTTTTCCAATCAAAATACAATAAATGAATAAACAGAATATTATCATGCAATAATAGCCTAGTTGTTTTCAGAAGGCTCAGAGGAACTTTAGAAAATAAGCAGCAAAAGACGTGAAATAGAGGTACATAATACCCCTGCTCATTCTATCGCTTAGGAAGTTGTTCACGCAGAGTACCACTAGCAATCTGATGGACATGATTAAGTGCTGTAAAACAAAAACCCCCACAAACTTCAGTAGAACTGAAAAAAGTGGTACTTTGAGATGATGTTGACCATGAATTGCATGATTGTAAGCAAAAGGTAATCCAAAAATGACATGCTTGATTTAAGTTCCATCCGGTCTTTGTGGCCGCATTAGGACTTCTTGTCTTATGGTAATCCGATGCGTATGGTGTCGTCAATCTCATTGGTTTGGAACAGTATGGAACATTTTTTTTTAAAATAATCTAAAAACATTATTAGAATACAATAATTGTTATAAACAAAAATTGGTTCTCATTTACCAGATTACTCAAAGTACTTGTGTGACATTGGCACACGTTATATTACTTTCTAACTTTTTGGTATGCCCTTGATATATTGTTTTGTGTTTCGGCAATAAATCTCTAATAGCCTACATAAATGCAAGGCTATTTTTTCTGACACGGAAAGAAAGGCCGTGGATTGTCAGTTAAATTGACATATACTGACATTTCTTCGTTAAGGTTTTGATCATTTTTCATTTATGGAAGTAAGAAAGGTGAAAACATTTGAAGCGTAAATTGTTTTCAATAAAGCGCAAATTGTGTTCTGGTCTTGAGAAGGTATAGGCGGGAGAAGGGTTATCAGCCCCACTCATTTTAATTTTTGCTCGTTTTGAGTTTGACTCGGCTATTTATTGTAATTTCTGTTCATTTTGAGCTTCATTTATTTACTGATAGTTATTTGCGGTAGTTTTCCGCTTGGAAGATTATTTGAATCCATTTTTGCTCCTTCTTGACTTAATGGAGCTCTTTACTGTTCTTTGAAAAACTTTTCTTTTGAAAAAAGTTTTTTAAATTAATTTCTGTTCAATTTTTATTGACATGGTCTTTTTCATGAAAAAAAGTGTATATCTTTTCAGTTTTCTTCTATAAGCATCCATAGTATGGGATGATATTTGCATGTTGGAGAAACTTTTGAAACAATTTAATCCTGACACAAACAGTATTTTTTAATTTGATTTTATAGCTTCTGAAGTTGACCTGAAAAAATAAAGCTTAATATCATTCCCAAAAGATTCTATCTATGATCTTTAGCAATCTGGATAAACTTGCAATCTTTTTATTTATTTAAATTGCAAGAACAGAAGTAGTAATAAAAGTATCCAAAAATTTTTAACTTGACACCCTCTGTCGTTCACGATATATTCTTGAGGTGTCTTATTGGCAACCATTTAACACAATGCCTTTTGATTTATTTTTAGAGCAAAATTTAGTTTTAAAGTATAATGGGCAATTTCATAATTGTGGGGGGTTGACATGCCTAATATCCCTAAAGAAATAGTTGCTGGACCGTTCTACTATGCTAAACAAAATGGTTGTCTCAAAAATTTGGCTGGATGCGATTAGAAAATGATTGGGCTTGAGAGAAGGGCTGCTTGCCCTCCAATTTCTTGTTACTCTTAAAAAGGGCACCTGGCACTTGCACTGTAGCCTACTTGGAGTGCAAGGGGAGTACTTCTTTTTTGATATATCCAGTAAGAATATTTTAAACAAGTAAAAACAAAGTGAAAACATTTGAAATATATTTCGTTTTCAATAAAGTGCAAATTATTTTTTGGTCTTTAGAAGACATAGGGGTTGTCAACCCTAGACATGTTAATTTTTGCTCGTTTTGAGTTTGAATCTGTTATTAATTGCATGATAAAAACAAACAAAATACGTTTAAAATATTTTAAAATTTTAACTTTAATAAATTAAAAATTATTAAAACTTTGAAGAATATATATCAGTATATGTACACTATTCTAAGAATTTACAGCCATTTTTTTTCAGTAAAGAGAAAATTATATTCTGGTCTTGAGAAGGTATGAGGGTTGTCAAAGACATAATTTCCAGACTGTTCAACTACACTGAACGAAATGGCTCTCTTAAAATTTTGATTCGATGTGTTTTAAGAATTGATGGGCATGGGGGGGGGGCATGTTGCCCTCAAATCGCTTTTGACTAATAAAAAGGGCACTAGCCGTTTTAACTTCTGATCTAATGAGCCTGTTTCAAAGTTTCTATGACAGCAGATGGCCATCTCAAAGTTTCTATCAGATGCATTATGGGAAAATACGAGGTATGGAGGGGTAGGGGTTATCCACCTTCCATCACCCTGAAGCTTAAACGGGGCATTAAAACATCTGAATGCCAGTCCAGCGAGCCCCTTCGGAACTTTGTGCGATCAACCTTTCTAAATATACGTTATATACCCCAGTGCATAACTTAAGACCCCTGCCTTGAGGACTCAGGGGGGGGGGTCATCCTTAAAGACATTATTCTCAAACCTTTCAATTACACTGAATAGAAAGACTATCTCAAAATTTTGATTGGATATGTATAAAGAAATGGTGGGCGTGGGAAAGGGGTTAGTTGCCCTCCAATCCCTTTTGATTATTAAAAAGAGCACTAGGCCTTTCAATTTCCAATCGGATGAGCTTTTTTCGAAGTTTCTACGACAACAAATGGCCATCTTAAAATTTCTATAAGATAAAATTTGAGAAAATAAGAGGTGTGTGTTTGTGGGCCCTCTCATCCCAATGAATTTTAAAAAAGGCACTAGAACATCTTATTTCTAATCCAATGAGCCCATTCTAAATTTTCTACGACCACACTTTATATACAAACTTTATATGCCCCCAGGGCATAACTTACAACCCTTGCCCTGAGGGCTGTGGGGGGGTTGTCATTCTCAAAGACACAATCTCCCGACCTTTTAACTACACTGAATAAAATAACTATCTCAAAATTTCGATTAGATGTGTTTGGGGAAATAGTGGGCTCAAAAGGGGGGTTAGTCACCCTCTTGTTATTTTCAACTATTAAAAGTGGCACTAGGCACTTCAATTTCCAATCTAATAAGCTCTTTATAAATTTCTTTTAGAAACAACAAATGAAAATCTCAAAATTTGTATCACATGCATTTCAGAAAAATACGAGGTGGGGAGGGGGATATCCACCCTCCAATTAGTTGGAATCTTAAAGAGGGCACTATAACTTTTGATTACCGATTAAATGAGTCCCCTCCGAGGCTCATACGATCACCCTTTCTATATAAACCTTAAATGCCCCCACGGCATTACTTACAACCCTTGCCCTTAGGGCTATAAGGGCGGGGGAGGGAGGTTGACCTCCTCAAAGACATAATTTCCGGATCTTCCAACTATGTTGAACAAAATGGCTTTCTTAAAATTTTGATGGAATGTGTTTGGGGGAATCGTAGGAGTGGTAGGGGGTTAATTTCCCTCCGATCGCTTCCGAATATTAAAAAGGGCACTAACCCTTTCAATTTCCAACTGAATGAGCCCTTTTTGAAGTTTGTACAACAACTCCCTCGATACGAATTGCCCTGGTCTAAAGAAAACACAAAAAATAAAATAATGATATATAAAAAATAAAGTAATACATTGTGCCTACATTGCTCTTTACTTAGGTAGCACTAATGCGCTGCCTATGATACATTATATGCCCCCAGGGCATAAATCATAACCCTTGTCCTGAGGGCAGTGGGGGGGGGGTTCATCCTCAAAGAGATAATTTCGGACCTTCCAACTGTTATCTAAAATTTTGATTGGATGTGTTTTGGGAAATGGTGGGCGTGGGAGGGGGGTTAGTTGCCCTCCCATCATTTTTGACTATTAAAAAGCGCACTAGCCCTTTCAATTTCCAATCGAATGAGTCTTTTTCGAAGTTTCTACGACAATTTCTTTTTTACGACAATTTCTATCAGATGTATTTTTGGAAAATACGAAATGCAAGGGGGAGATATCCACCCTCCCATTACTCTGTATCTCAAAAAGTGCACTATACTTCTGATTAGCAATCCAATGAGCCCCTTCCGAAGCTTATACGATCACTCTTTCTAAATAAACCTTTTATGCTCCCGGGGCATAACTAATACTAATAACCCTTGTCCTATGGGCTCTGGGGGGAATGACATCCTCAAAGACATAATTTCTGGACCTTTCCACTACGTTGAACAAAATGGCTTTCTCAAAATTTTGATTGAATGTGTTTGAGGGAATCGTAGGAGTGGGAGGGGGTTAATTTCCCTCCAATCACTTCCAAATATTCAAAAGACCAGTAACCCTTTCAATTTCCAACTGAATGAGCCCTTTTTGAAGTTTGTACGACAATTCCTTCGATACGAATTGCCCTGGTCTAAAGAAAACACAAAAATAAAATAATAATATAAAAAAATAAAGTAATACATTGTGCCCACATCGCTCTTTACTTAGGCAGCGCTAATGTGCTGCCTATGATACCTTATATGCCCCAGGCAATAAATTACAACCTTTGTCTCGAGGGCTCTCTGGGAGGGGCTTCATCCTCAGAGACTTAATTCCGGACCTTCCAACTGAGTTAAGCCAAATGATTATCTAAAAATTTGATTGGATGTGTTTGGGAAAATGTTGGGCGTGGAAAGGGTATTAGTTGCCCTCCAATCACTTTCGACTATTGAAAGAGGCACAAATACTTCCGATTTCCCATCAAAGAGCCTTGTTCGAAGTCTCTAGGACAACTCCTTCGATACCAATCGCCCTGGCGTACAAGAAAAAAACCAAAGCCAAAAAAAAAAAAAAATAATGAAAATATATTGTGCCCGCAACACTGTTTACTTAGGCAGCGCTAAGCTGCCTATGATAAGAAAATTTGTCTAAGTAATTTTCTAACAAACAAATTATGATTCGATTGATCTCCAGTAATTTTGTAATCTACTACAAACTTCCACCTCCCACATCTTCGATCCGATGGATAACGACATTCTAATCAATAAGCTACTACAAACATTTCTTACTGAGCTTGTATTAGTCAAGCCTGTTCTTTACTTTTTATCCCGTTTTCAGAGTCCATTGAAGATATAAATAATAACCCTGATCCTTTGTCTTTCCCCCAGGAGATTACCTGTTTCCCTGGGAGTCCCTTAAGGTATTCTTCTCTATATAATGTGCGTATCTGTCCGTGGGTTTTAAGACCAAAATCTAAGCATACGATGTTCTGCCTTTCTGCTAGAAGAGTAATGTTTAAGCAAATAAAAGTAGGGATAAATAAACTAAGAATAACGTTTATGACTTATTTGTGGGTTTACTCTTTACAACTACGATCGCTAATCTCCCCAGTGAAGAAGAATGGTAGACAGAATATCCATATTCTAAAAAAAAGAAAAAAAGTTCGTAAGAATGTTTTTTAGACTTGCAGGATATTAATTTTGACATATAATGATAATAATGCGTTTATCCCATGTGACATTAGACGAGGGAGAAACACCAAGGATTTTAACATCAGCAACAGAAACCAAATGCAAAATAGAGCTAAACAGGGGAAAAGTACTATTCTAGAAGTTGCTTGGGTTGATTGTACATTTATTACCACTATCAGCACCATTAGAAGTGTCATTCAATGTTACATAAGTTAACGAAAGCCTCTATTTGAGACAGCCTCTACCAAAAGTGTCAAAAACAATGATAAAACTCCCCTTTTGTAATTCCTTGGTCCTATTTCTTATGCTCTTTTTGTTCTTTTATTTTACTACATCTATCATTTTTCATATCATTTCTATGATGCTACTTTAATAAGTTTATTCATTTCATTAATTTTGATCTTTTTTATTTAATTTACTTAATCTTTAATGAAAATTTTTTTGGCCTTCTATTGTTTTTGACAGTCGAAGGGCAAATTTGGTATTTTTTTTACACTGTTAAAGTTATTTTACCAATAAGTCTTTTATACAAATCCTAGATAGCTTTAAGGCAAGAAGATAGTTATTTACCGGTGATTCAACATGTATTCACAACTTGACAGTATACAAACAGTAAAAAGAAAAATAACTTTTCACCGTTGTATTTCTTCTCCTAGCCTAACCGAACTTATTTTTACTAGCAACAAGATTTAAATTTCGCAAGGGATGAACAAACAGAAGATCCTCCCAAGAATGATCATTGGAAGTGACCGTCCAGATTAACGTAGAAAAGTATGGCGCTGGTAATTTAAATATTAACGTTATCTAAGACCTGCTCGGCAATATCCGGAAAAACATGGTTTCGCACCAACTTAATTTAGGCATAAGTAAAGTCCGCAGAGTAAATGCCATTAACAAAATCTTGCCTTGAGCTTATCTTCGAGAATAAACGCTTACCTTTTCATATCCGGGAAATTTTCGCTCAATTTTAATTTGAAACTTCAGTGAGAAGGTAAACTTATATAAGCTTGAATTTTCCTTCTACGTTTTTTTTATTCAATTGTAATAATCATAGGTTATATGTTCTATCACATCAAAAAACAAATAACCTCTTCTCTTTACTCCAATATTGTCTTTGAGGTTTTCTTCTGATGTTTTTTTACTTGCACGTCTGTAGTTTAGTCACCTAGAAATAAACGTATAGATTTTCCTTTTTTTAATCTACCTGTTTTATTCAAATCACCCCAGCTCTAAAAGAATTTGTGACCGGTCTCGCATGAACTTGAAGAATTACGGGGTGGCGAATTTGGTCCATACGTCTCAAGGTCATTTTAACAAAGTAACCATTCAGTCTCGCTTTTTTTAACAATTGTGCTTGACCACTGTGAAAATTTCCGTTACTGTAGCCGTCCCATGAAATTCTGATTTTTTTGCAAATAAACACAGGCTACGTTTTCTTGAATTTTTCTGGTTATATCTAGTAATAACGATAGTTCAACAGTAAGATTCTCGCCTGACACCCGGCTGGCTGGCGTTAGATTCCCATGCAGTGCAGATTTTAAAATTATTTTGAAGGTTGAAACAGTTATTATTCAAGCAACTAAATTTATTGTAATAAAATTAAGAGAGAAAGAGGAGAATGAACCAAACATGGCTCTAAATATCTGCAAAGAAGTCTTTTTTAAACTAACTTTATTTGGCATTATTAACCAAATATTGATGAAAAATCATCCCAAAAAATAACAGAAAATACAACATTAGCAATGCCTGTTTATCCAAAGACCAATAATAAACAAATGACTAAACCTATGGTCAAAATTTGTATATCTATGAAAAGCCAAGCTTTCATTCTGTCTGGACCTTAATAACAATTAAAAACTACTAAGAAACCGAAGAGAAAGGCGATAAAAAGTATCTTTATTCGCCTTACATATAAGTATATCTGTTTATTTTTGGTCGTTAATGGCAGACAAATGGCTAAACTTAAAGTCAAAATTAATACATCTATGGAAAACCAAGCTTTGAGTTTATATACATCCTGAAAACCAATTGAAAACTATATAGAACTTAAAGACAAAATAAAGAAAATGTATGTTTATTAACCAAATAAAATCAAAATTTCATATGACCGCTGGTTCCAATGTTGGGACGTTCGGTAAAGTTTCTAAAATCTTCACAAGGGACAAAGGCACTGGTAAAGAATATTGAAATCGGGAAGCTACTCAAATAAGACGGTTAGGTTACATCACCATTCTGCGTTTGAAAAATATATTTTATGGCAATTTATGGAAAGGTTTTCCAATTTTTTCTTTGAGGTTCGTGAACGCCAACCATTTTTTCTCCCAGAGGAAGCGGCTAGCGAACAGAAAAATCTCTTGAGCGAAGGGTATTTTCTTCGATACATTTGTTAATCTTCAAAACTTAAAAAAGCAGTTTGGGTAACAATATTTATATCAGAAGTATCAGCTTTTCATTTTGATTAATAAAAAAAAGCCACAAAAGAATTTTTCAAAGAAAAGTAAAGAACTACGTTAAACTGAAGGTGAGAAGAAACAAAGTAAAACAATTTTTCAAGCGCAAAAGTACCATAAGTCACCCTCAACAAATAAGTAAAACCCAAAAACGAACAGAAGCCACAATAACTAACCGAGTCAAACTCAAAACGCGCAAAAATGGTCAAAAATAGCGAGACAGATGCATCCTGTGCCTTCTAAGGATCAGAAGATACTTTGTACTTTACTGGAAACAGTCCTTATTTCAAGCTATGGGTTTTTGTTTCTCATTATATCTAAAAAAGGAAAAAAATTACCATCTCTGAAAAAACAACAACAAATGTATGTGGATTGACAGTTTAAGATGTTTACTGATATTCATTCCGGAAAATCTTAATAATTTGGATTTATTAAAGGTTTCAGTGAAAAAATTTTTATTTTTAGTGAAGTGCAAACTATTTTCGGGTCTTTAGAAGACACGAGGAGCGTCATTTTCTGATAATCCCACCTTTATAACCTTAGCCTCAGTAGAGGTAGTAGGAGAAGTAGTAGCAGTATTAGTAGTAGTAGTAGCAGCATCAACAGTAGTAGAGAGTTAGTTCAACACCCCTCTTAACACGCCCTGAAAGTTTAAAATTAATGTTCTATGTTGTTCCTGAGAAATTGCTAATACATCTTTTTAGTAACGTGAATACATTTAGTGTTTCTGATTTAGTTCAATATCCTTAAAGTTTCACATTAATACCATTAGCCTTACTACTAGTAGTAGCAGCAGTGTGAACATAATGGGTTCTGGCTGGTTCAAAATTTACCGAAATATACCCTGAAAGTTTAAACTTAGAGCTCTAAACCGTTTCTGAGACACTGCTGCTACACCTTTTTTACAATCTAGGAGCTCATAGGGTGTCTTGATTTAGTTCCATGTCCCCCTAAAAGTTTCCAGAAACTTTCACCTTAATACCCTTAGATTCAATAGCAGCAATAACTGTAAAAGTTGTAGTAGCATTAGTAGCAGTATCCATGTAGTATCTTTTGTTGTTTGTTTTTACATTCTCCTCACCACACACTGAAAGTTTCAACTACATACCTTAAATAGTTCCTGGGACATTGCTTGCACGTCTTTTCAACAACCTCAAAACACTAATCGAAACGCAAAGTGTGTTTTGATTTAATTCAAGATCCTCTCATGATTCCCTGCAATTCTCATTTTAATACTATTAGCTTTGATAGTGGTAGTAGCAGTAGCAATAATAGTAGCAGTAGTAATATTAGTAGCAGTAGTAGCAAAAGTAATAGTAGTAGAAATGCCTGTTGGTTGTTTTCGACATCCCCCGCAACAACCTCTGTAAGTTTCAATTTACAAGTTCTGTAAATTCATACTCCAAGAAGTTCCTTATGTAACTGATACACCCTTTCTACAACCTGCACGAGCACAGTGTGAGTTTTCATACTTAGCGGTAGTAGTAGTATTAGTAGTAGTAGTATAAGTAGTAGTAGTAGTATTAGCAGTAGTACTAGCAGCAGTAGTAGTATGCACCTATTGCCTTTTAGTCTATTGAACGTGCCTCTCATCATGTCCTGGAAGTTTTAACTGAATGCTCTAAGCTGTTCGAAAGATATTGCTGATTCCCCCTTTCGAAAACCTGCATGCGCTAATTTTTTTTTAATTTAGTTCCACTTTCCCTTAGACATTTTCTAAAATTTTCACTTTAATACCTTAGTCTTAGTAGCAGTCATAATAGAAGTAGCAGTTGTAGTAGTGGTAGTAACATGCCTATATTGCCTTTTGGTGAATTGATAATCCCTCTCATCGTTCCCTGAAAGTTAACACCCTAAGTTATTCCTGAGGTATCCTCATTAGACATCCTGCATGTACATGGTGTGCTTTGGTTTAGTTTAACATTCCCCTCAACAACCCCTGAAAGCTTCATCTTAATGCTCTTTTCCTTTTTGGACACCAAAGTTGTCCAAAAAACTAAATGCTCTTTTCCGACAAAAAAAAACTATATATAAACAATAGCCAAATTGTATAACTTACAACCCTTACCTAAAGGGGTGTAGGGGGTTGTCACACCCAGAGGCATAGTTATTGGACCTTTCAGCTATGCTGAACAAGAAGACTATCTCAAATTTTAATTGGATGTCTTTGGGGAAAAATGTGCGTGGTAGAGGGGTTTGTTGCTCTTCAATCACTTTTGACTCTTAAAAAGAGCGCTAGGACTTTTAACTTTACGCCAAATGGGCTCCTTCTGAAGTTTCTACGACAACTACTTCCATATGAAGTACCTTGGTAAAAAAAACAATAATGGTCAGAGAAAATTGAGAGAAGGCTCATTCGAATATAAATTAAAACTTCTATATCAAAATAAGCAAAATATCGTCTGACATCACAGTGGTATTTTATGTGGTATTAGTAGTATCCCCTCACTGCATTTTATGACACACATAGCCACTATTTCTTTCTTTTTCACCGTTAATAACGAAGAAGGTTTAACGGCGATTACCCCAAGGCAAGACACAGGTGCATCTTACATAATAGGAAAAGTTATCAAAGAGATGTAGGTGAATGTTATGTCATAGGAAATACTTACTTTTTGTTGTTACGTAATAGAACGTGTTAGAGTCTATTTGTCAAGCCGGGATTTTATTTAAGTCACTTTTCTTCAACATCTTTTTCAAAACGTTTCAAGATGTTTTTAATATATTTTTCAAGACGTTTCAAGACATTTCAAAACGTTTTATTACACATATTTCTTCAAGACGTTATTCAACACGTTTCAAGACATATTAAGATGTTTTTTAATGCAGTTTTCTTGAAGAGGTTATTCAAGATGTTTCAATACATTCTTAAACGTTTTTTAAGACACTTTTCTTCCCCAAATTTGTTTTAAGATGTTTCAAGACATTCCATGACGTTTATTAAGACATTTTTCTTCAAGATGTTATAAAATATTCCCTGACCATTTTTTAAGAAATTTTTCTTCAGGACGTTTTTCAAGACGTTTCAAGACATTTCAAGATGTTTTTAGGATATTTTCTTCAAGAATTTTTTCGAGACTTTTTTTAAGACATTTTTCTTTAAGGTGTTTTTCAAGAAGTTTCAAGACATTTTTTAAGACAGTTTTCTTCAAGATATTTGATAGACGTTTCGAGACATTTCAAGACGTTTCTTAAGACATTTTTTCTTCAAGGCGTTAATCTTCATGACTGCTTTAGTTCTTACATAATAGGGGAATATTTACTTAAGCTAAGGATGAAACATTCACATGTGAAATGCTAAACTTGTGTCTTGTGGGGAAATCCCCTCTCATA
Organism: Artemia franciscana; assembly: GCF_032884065.1. NCBI lineage: Eukaryota > Metazoa > Arthropoda > Branchiopoda > Anostraca > Artemiidae > Artemia > Artemia franciscana. The sequence goes on along the minus strand of NC_088865.1, from coordinate 21,336,611 downwards.
GCTGAGCACGGTGCACACGTGGGTGTTACATAATGGCAGCGCACACGCGGTTGCCACTTAATGACTGCACACACATGGGTGTTACATAATGGTGGGTAAACACGAGATGTCACGTAACGGCAGGGCGCACGTGGGGTGTTACATAATACTTTAAAAGATTTCATTTTCTTTTTTTCAGGGCGTTCTTTTTCTTTCAGTGATTTTTTCTTTCAAGGTGTTATTTTTTTTTTCAAGATTTCTTTTCTTTCAAGGTGTTTCTTCCTTTCACGGTGTTTATCTCAGGAAACTTTCATATTCTAAAGATTTCAGCCCCCGTTAGGATTCGACAGAACCGTTTCCATTAATGAGATGGTGCCCTGGCAAGCAAGACCATGAAGATCTTTACAATATTATGTTTCAGGAAATAGATTCTACAACTTAACCTATTGCGCGCAAGGAGAATCCCCGTTTACGAAAACTGGTTCGTATAAATGATTTCCAATCTTGTCCTCATGAGAGCGGATAAGAGTTCTAATGCTATTGATTTTTACTCCATTAGATACACCTGCCTATTACACGGTTATTAGTGTTCTAAAAGGACCAAGACAGTTTAAGATATCCAGTCAATCAATGATATGCAACATACCATCAGCGTTAGATATTCCATTACGTAAATGATTACGTATCGAACTTTTACCTCAAAACTATAAATCTAAAGGACACGGACTTTATCCGTGTATATACAACTTATATTAACAAAGCTAATTCACAAAGCATTGTTAACTCACCACAGCATACAAGTGGGTGTTATGTAATGACAGCACACACATGGGTGTTACGTAATGGCAGGCTCACACATGAGATGTCAAGTAACGACAGTGCTCCCTTAATTTTGAAATTAAAAGGTGTTTTAATTTCAAGGTGACTACCCGAAACCAATGATACTGGTCTCTTAAATAAAGATATAAACAAATTATCGCTATAAACTTTTGACATTACTCGTAATTCTGCAAACTCTATCCAAAGCTATTGACACTAGTCTCTTAAAGAAATACATAAACAAATTATCAATAGAAATTATTGACATTACTTGCAATTCTACAGAAATTCTATAAGATTCCACCATAATTCGAATGAAAGCCAATGATAATAACCTCTTAAACAAATACGTATATAAATTATCGCTAAAAGTTATTGACATTACTTCGAATATTCTACCCAAATTTTCTTTAATTCCCCCCGAAGCCATTGATATTAGTCTCTTAAATGAAGACCTAAACAAACTATCACTAGAAATTGTTGATATTATTTATAATTCTGCCAAATTCTACCATAATCCTAACCAAAACCAATGATATAAGTCTCTTAAATGAAGACAAAAGGAATTTATCACCAGAAGATTATTGACATTACTCGTAATTCTAACAAAATTCAATCAGAAAAACACACAGAGTCAAACAAAAACACAAAGACAGACTCAGAGACATACAAAAAGAAGATCAATCACACAGGTACAGTGGGAGAGAGAAAAAAAACACATAAAAATACGAAGTCAGACACACTGACACATAGAGTCAGACACACAAAAACACAGACAGCCACGGTAACATGCAAACAGACGCTCAGTCACACAAGCACGGTAGGACACGGACAAAAACACAAAAAGAAAAAATTAGACATATATACACACAGCGTCAGACACTCAAAAAACACAAAGACAGACACAGAAACACACACAACAAAAACTTAGTCACACAGGTACGCTGGGAAAGAGACAAAAACACACACAAAACACAACGAAAGACGCACAAAGACACGAATTCAGACGCACAAAAACACAAAAGTAGATACAGAAAAACACAAACCGACGCTCAGTCACACAAGCACGGTGGGAGACAGGCAAAAAATACACATAAAAACACTAGGTCAGTCACACAGAAACATAAACACACAAAATTAGGCACACAAAAACACAAAACAGACACAGAGACATGTAAACAGATGGTCAGTCACAAAGGCGTGGTGGGATAGAGACAAAAACACATGTAAAAAACACAATAGGGGAATATGGCGATGTTTACTTTTGTTAAATATGACGCATTCACACGTGACAGGCTAGACTTGGCCCCGTAGGGAAATTCCTACTCGTAACTCACTACGGCACACACGTGGATGTTAAGTAATGGCGGTGCATACGCGGGTACTACGTAATTATAGCAAACACGTGGATGTTACGTAATGAAGGGCTCAGACGTGAGATTTCGCGCAACGACAGCGCACAAGTAGCGTCTTATATAACACTTTAAGAGATTTCATTTTATTTTTTTGAAGGTGTTTTTTTCTTTCAAGTGTTATTTACAGGGACCCTTTATATTCTAAATATTTTTGCCCCTGTTAGGATTCAAAAGGGCCAATTCCATCAAGTGGAATGGTACCCTGGACAGAGGGACTATGAAGGTCTTTCTAATATTATGTTTCGTGAAACATATTCTACGAATTAGCCTAGTGCATGCAAGGAGAATCCGTTTTCATTTACTAGCTCGATTAAATGATTTCCAGCCCTTTCCACATGATAGCGCATAAACATTCCAATGACATTGATTTTAGTTTTAATTAGTTTTAATGATATTAATTACAAACATCTGCCTATTACAGGGTTATTAGTGTTCTAACTGGACCTAGACAGGTTAATATAGCTATTGAATCAATGAGATGTCACATACAATCGACATTAGATATTTCATTACGTAAATGATTACGTATCAAAGTTTTACCCTAAAATAATAAATCTAAAAGACACAAACTTTTGAATATACAACTTATATTAATAAAATGTATTGAAAAGCTTTATTAAAACACAGAAAATGCGCTTAAAACGCAACAAACGAAAAACAAACACGAAAAAACCAAAGATAGGATAAAATATTTACAAAAAAAACCATGAATTAAAGAAAAGTGAGGATCCTAACAGCAAATTCAAGAGGGAACGATCGACATTAGAGGTAAACTTAAGCCCCGTTAAAAGGTATTTCTGCAAACTTTTAATGAAAATACTGCATTGTTTTGAACCAGGACTGCGAATATTCAAGCCAATGGGATAATGTGTGGCTAGCCCACCCTAGCAGGCAATTCTAGATGGGGAAGGTTGCTGTAAGAGATAAATTTAAGCAATATTAAGATGTATTTCTGAGAGGTCCAAATGAAAATCCCTCATTTCTTTTAACTAAGCGTTAGAATTCAGTCCCCCCACCGCCAAAAAATTAATTTAACATCTTCACCTTAATATTAAGCAGTAGAATATGTTAGTCCAAGCAATTCACGCCACTTTTGCAATATGCAGCTACGCTGTGACAGCTTTACGATACGCATTATCATTTATAAGACATTTATGGACATTTCTAGACATTAATTGCAATTCTACCGAAATTGTACCGTAATCCTCCCCAGAGCCAATGATACTAATCTCTTAAATTAAGACCTAAACAAATTATCGCTAGAAATTATAGACATTACTCGCAATTCTACACAAATTCGAGCAAAATTCTATTCAAAACCACTGATACTAGTCACTTAAAAAAGACATAAACCAATTATCACTAGAAATTATTAGTCACAATTCCACCAAGATTCAACCAAACTTTTACCGTAATTGAAACCAAAGCAAACAATACTAGTCTCTTAAATAAAGACATAAAAAAATATTGCCAGAAATTATTGACATTACTCGTAATTCTACCAAAATTCTTCCAAAAACCAGTGATACTAGTCGTAAATGAAGACATAAACAAAATATCACCAGAAACTATTAACACTACTCTCAATTATACCAAAATTCTACGGTAATTCTACTCAAAGCCAATGATACTAGTTTCTTAAATGAAGACATTAACAAATTGTAACCAGAAATTATTGACATTACTCGCAAAACTACCAAAATTCTACCAAAATTCTATCGTAATTCAAACCAAAGCATCTGATAATAGTCTTTTAAATGAAGACTTAAACAAATTATCACCACATCACAAATTATTGACATTACTAGTGATTCTACCAAAATTCTACCGTAATTATAATCAAAGCTAACATTACTCTATTATTAATTACTATTATTACATTACATATATATAATTATACTATTACATTATATATTATTACATTATATATATTATATATATTATTACATTATATAGTAATTACATTACTATTATTAAAAGTAACATTACTGTTAACATTACTCTATATTTTACCAAAATTCTATTTTAACTCTAACCAAAGCTACTGATACTATTCTCTGAAATTAAGGCATAAGCAAATTATCATCAGAAATAGCTGATATTCACGTAATTCTACTAAAATTTTATGACACAAACACAAATTGTCAAGCGCACAAAAACACAAAGACTGACACAGAGACATGCAAATAGACCCTCAGTTACACACGTACAGTCGGAGAGAGACAAAAACACACAAAAAAAATTCAGACACACTAACACAGAGAGCCAGACACACAAAAACCCAAAGACAGACCCAGAGATATATAAACAGACGCACAGTCAAACAGGAATGCTGAGAGAGACAAACACATACACAAAAACACAAAGTCAGACACAAAACATAGATTCAGAAACACAAAACACAAAGACAGGCAAAAAGACACGCAAACAGACACTCAGTCACAGAGGGAAGCTGGGAGAGACAAACCGTCACGCTGACACGGTGAGAGAGAGACAATATAAAATACACACAAAAACACAGTCTTACACACAAACACAAAGGGACAGTAACACGATAAAACACAAAGATAGATGCAGAAAAATGCAAACAGACACTCAGTCACATAGGCACGATGGGATAGAGGAAAAAAAACACAGACAAAAACACAAAGTCAGAGACGGAAACACACAGAATCAGACACCAAAAAACATAAAGACAGACACAGAAACATACAAACATACGATCTGTCAAATAAGCACGGTGAAAGAGAGACAAAAACACACATAAAACACAAAGTCAGACAAAGAAACACACATAAACACTGAGTCGGACACACACAAAAGCAAAAAAAGACACAGAGGCATGTAAACAGACCCTCAGTCACACAGGCAAGGTGGGAGAGAGACAAAAACAACCACAATAAACAAAAAGTCAAACACACAAGCAAAAAGAGTCAGACACAGAAAAACACAGAAACAGACATAGAGGCATGCAAACAGATGCTCAGTCACACAGGGACGGTGAGAAAAAGACAAAACACACACACACAGAAACACATTCAGACACACAAGCACACAGAGGCAGAAAGACAAAGACAGACATAGAGACTTACGAACAGATTCTCAGTCACACAGGCATGGTGAGAGAGAAACGAAAAACACACATAAAAACAAAGTCAGACATACAAACATACAAACACACAGAGTCAGACACACCAAAACAAAAAGACAGGGACAGGAACACACAAACAGACACACAAGCATGGTAGGAGAGAGACAAAAACACAGAAAAAAACAAAACAAATTCAGACAAACAAATACACAGTCAGACATTCAATAAAAACAGACAGAGAGATATGAAAATAGATTCTCGGTCATACAGGCACAGTAAAAGAGAGACAAAAAACAAAGTGGGACATAAAAACAATATAGAGTCAGAAACACAAAACACAAAGACAGACCCAGAGACATGCAAACAGATGCTCAGTCACACAGTCACGGTGAGAGAAAGAGAGAGAGAAAGAGAGAGAGAGATAGAGATAGAGATAGAGAGAGAGAGAGAGAGAGAGAGACAATAAACACGCACCAAAACACAGTCAGACATACAAGCATACAAACGCAAAAACACAAAGACTGACACAGAAACTCGCGAACAGAAACTCAGTCACACAGGTACAGTGGGAGAGAGACAAAAACAAACACAGAAAAAAACAAAGTCAGACACACAAAACACAGAGTAAGACACACACAAAAGCAAAAAAGACATAGATACATGCAAACAGATGCTCAGTCACAAAGACACGATGAGAGAAACACAAAAAAACGCAAAACAAAGTTTTGCGTTTTTAAATAAACATAAACACAAAGTCAAACACACAAAAACACAAAGACATACACATAAACATTTAAACAGACACTCAGTCACGCATGCACGTTGGGAGTGAGACAAAAACACAAAAAACACAAAATCAGATACACAAAAACACAGATTCAGACTTAAAAAAACAAAAATATAGAGATACACAGACATGCAGACAGATGCTCAGTCAAATAAGCACGATGAGAGAGAGAAAAACACGCAAAAACACTAAGTCAGACACACAAACAAACAGAGCTAGATAAACAAAAAACACAAAGACAGATCCAGAAACATACAAACAGACACTCAGTCACGCAGGCACGCTGTGATAGACACAAAACAAACACACACAGTCAGAGGCGCAAACTCATTGAATCAGACACAAAATAATGCAAAGAAAGACACAGAGATAAGCAAACACATGCTCAGTCAGAGGCACGGTGAGAGAAAGACAAAAAACACGCAAAAAACACAAAGTCAGACGCACAAACACAAAGAGCTAGACACACAAAAAACACAAAGACAGATACAGAAACATGCAAACAGACACTCAGTCACACGGGCACGCTGGGATAGAGACAAAACAAACACACACAAAAATACAAAGTAAAAGACTCAAACTCATAGTCAGACACAGAATAACACAAAAACTGACACAGAGATAAGCAAACACACGCTCAGTCACAGAAACACGGTAAGAGAGAGACAAAAAACACAAACAAAAACACAGTCAGACATACAAACAAACAAACACATAGGGTCAGATGCACAAAAACACAAAGACAGACACAGCAACACGCAAACAGAGACTCAGTCACACAAGCAAGGTTGGAGAGAGACAGTAAACACACAAAAGCACAAATTCAGAAACACTAACATACAGAGTTAGACACACAAAAGCACAAAGTAAGACACAAAAACACAAAAACAGATTCTCAGTCACACAAGCATGGTGAGAGAGACAGAAAACATACACCAAAACACAAAAAGTCAGACACAAAAAAAAACATAAAGACAGACAAAGAGACATGTAAACAGACACCCAGCACTACAAGCTTGGTGAGAGAGAGAGACTATCAGACACACAAAGATACAAAGTTAGACACAAAAAAAGAAAGACAAACATAGAGACATGCAAACAGACACTTAGTCACATAGACAAGGTGGGAGAGAGACAAAAACCAAAACAACACACAAAAACACAAAATTAGACACACGAACGCACGATGCCAGACACACAGAAACACAAAGACAGACACCGAGACTTGGAAACCAATCCTCAGTTACGCAAGCACGGGGGGACAGAAAAAACACATAAATACACAAAGTCAGACACGCAAAAACACAAACACAGACACAGAGACATCCAAAAAGAGGCTCAGTCAAAGAGGCACCTGGGAGAGAGACAAGAAATACAAATTCAAAGCCACAAACCAACAGAGTCAGACACCAAAAAAATACAAAGACAGACAAAGAGACAGACAGATAGATATGTAAACAGACGCTCAGTCACACCGGAACGGTGGGAGATAGACAAAAACATACACAAAAACACTCAGTCAGAAACACAAACACACAGAGCCAGACACATAAAAACACAAAGACAGACACAGATACGTGCAAACAGACGCTCAGTCAAACAAAAATGATGGGAAAAGACGAAATACACACACAAAAACACAGAAGCAGACACACAAACACACACAGTCAGACGCTCAAAAAGACAAGGACAGATACAGAGGCCATTCTTGTGTGACTGAGTTTCTGTTTGGTTTGTGTGTTTCTGTGTCTGACTTTGCTTGTCTGACTCTTTGTGTTTGTTTGTTTGTTTGTATGCCTGACTGTGTTTTTGTGAGTGTTTTATGTCTCTCTCTCACCGTGCCTGTGTGGCTGAGCATATATTTGCATGTCTTTGTGTCTGTTTTTGGGTTTTTGTGTGTCCGACTCCGTGTGTTTGTTTATCTGACTTTGCCTGTGTTTTGTATCTCTCCCGGCGTGCTTCTGTGACTACATCTCTGTTTGCGTGCTTTTGCGTCTGTCTTTGTGGTTTTGCGTGTCTGACTCTGTGTGTTTGTGAGTTTGTATGTCTGAATGTGTTTTTATGTGTGTTTTTCGTTGCTCTCTCACCGTGCCTGATTGACTGAGCATCTGTTTGCTTGCCTCTGCTTCTGTCTTTGTGTTTTAGTGTGTTTGTGTGTCTGCATTCGTCTTTTTCCTATTTGTCTTTGTCTGTCTCCCATCATGCCTGTGTGTATGAGCGTCTATTATGTCTGTCTTTGCGTTTTTGTGTCTGACTTTGTGTTTGTATCTCACTCCCACCGTGCTTATTAGACTCAGTGTCTGTTTGCGTGTTTCTATATCTGTCTTTGAGTGTCTAACTCTGTGTGTTCGTGTGTCTGACTTTGCGTTTTGTGTTTGTTTTTCTGTCTCTCTCCTTCCTTGCTTGTGTGAATGAGCGTCTATTTCAATGTTTCTGTGTCTGTCTTTGCGTTTTTGTGTGTCTGACTCTGTGTTTTAGTGTGTCTGACTTTGTGTTTTGTGTATGTTTTTGTCCCTCTCCCACCGTGACTGTTTTACTGAATGCCTGTTTGCATGTTTCTGTGTTTGTCTTTATGTTATTGTGTGTCAGACTCTGTGTGTTAGTGTGTATGAATTTGTGTTTGTTTTTTGTCTGTCTTCCACTGTACATGTGTGATTCAGCTTCTATTTGCATGTCTCTGTGTCTGTATTTGTGTGTCTGACTCTCTGGGTTTGTGTGACAGAAGTTTGGTAGAATTGCGAGTAATTTCAATAATTCCTGGTGAGAATTTGCTTGTGTCTCCATTAAGTGACTAGTATCAGTGTCGTAGGTTAGAATAACGGTAGAATTGTCGTAGAATTAAGAATAATATTAATATTATCTGGTGATAATTTGTTTATGTCTTTAATCAAAAGACTAGTATCATTGGCTTTGATTAGAATTACGGTAAAATTTTCGTAGAATTACAAGTAATGTCAATTATTTCTGGTGATCATTTGTTTACGTCTTCATTTAAGAGACTATTATCAAATGCTTTGGTTGGAATTACGATAGAATTTTGGTAGAATTGTCAGTAATTTCAACAATTATTGGTGATAATTTGCCTGTATGTTCATTTAAGAGACTAGTGTCGGTGGCGTTGGTTAGAATAACAGTAGAATTTTTGTAGACTTTTGGTAGAATTAAGAGTAATGTTAATAATTTCTGGTGGTAATTTGTTTATGTCTTCATTGAAGAAACTGGTATCATTGGCTTTGATTAGAATTACAGTAGAATTTTGGTAGAATTACGAGTAATATCAATTATTTCTGGTGTTAATTTATTTAAGAGACTAGTATCATTGGCTTTGGGTAGAATTATGGTAGAATTACGAGCAATTTCAATAATTTCTGGAGATAATTTGCATGTGTTTTAATTTAAGAGACTAGTGTCATTGGTTTTGGTTTGAATTATGATAGAATTGCGAGTAATGTCAACAATTTCCAGTGATAGTTTATTTGTGTCTTCATTTAAGAGACTAGTTTCATTGGCTTTGATTAGAATTACAGTAGAATTTTGGTAGAATTACGAGTAATTTCAATTATTTCTGATGTTAATTTTTTTAAGAGACTAGTATCATTGGCTTTGGGTAGAATTATGGTAGAAGTTTGGCTGAATTACGAGTAATTTCAATAATTTCTGGAGATAATTTGCATGTGTTTTCATTTAAGAGACTAGTGGCATTGGCTTTGGTTTGAATTATGATAGAATAGCGAGTAATGTCAACATTTTCTAGTGATAGTTTGTTTGTGTCTTCATTTAAGAGACTAGTTTCATTGGCTTTGAGTAGAATTAAGGTAGTTTTGGTAGAATTTTCGTAGAATTACAAGTAATGTCAATAATTTTTATCGACAATTTATTGATGTCTTTATTTAAGAGACTAGTATCATTGGCTTTGGGTAGAATTACGGTACAATTGCAAGTAATGTCAAGAAATGTCTTAGGACTAATAATGCGTATCATAAAGTTGTCACGGGGCAGCAGCATATTGCCACGGTTAACATGTTTTACAGCTTAAATTTAAGGTGGAGGTGTTAAATGAATTTTTAAGTGGTTGGGGGGGGGACTGAAATCTAACATTTAGTTAAAGGAAATGAGGAATTTTCATTAGTACCTCTCGAGATACCTTTGAATGTTACTGAAATCTATCTCGAATAGCAACCTTCTCCGTCTGGGAAGCCAAATATTGTCACAAGTAGTTTGAATATGCATAATCTTGGTTCAAAGAAACCTGATATTTTCATTAAAAGCCCTCAGAAATAGCTCTTAATAGGGCTTAAATTTACCTGGAATATCAACCCTCCCTTCTGGATTTGGTTGTCTTCCTTTAATTCATTTTTTTTTCATATATTCTATCCTATGTTAGGTAATTTTCACGTTTTGTTTTTCCTTTGTTGAGTTTTAAGTACTATTTCTGTGTTTTAATAATGCTTTGTAAATTTATTTTATTAATATAAGTTGTATATACAAAAGTCTGTGTTCTTTAGATTTATTGTTTTAGGATGAAACTTTGATACGTAATCATTTATAAGATGGAATATCTAACGCTGATGGTATATGACATCTCGTTGGTTCAGTAGCTATCTTAACCTATCCAGCCCCATTAGAACACTAATAGCCCTGTAATAGGAACGTGTATCTAATATAATAAAAATCAACAGCATTGGAATGCTTATGCACTCTCAGGCAGAAATGGATGGAAATAATTTTATTGAGCCATCATTTGCGAACAGAGTATGCTCCTTGAGTGCAATAGGTCACTTTCTAGAATCATTTTTCGTAGAATTATTTTGTAGAACTGCAGAAAAATATTTTTTAGAATTTCCTGAAACAAAATATTAGAAAAATCTTCATAGTCCAGTTGTCTAAGGTACCATTCCATTTGATGGAAATGACCCTTTCGAATACCAACGGGGGAAAAAATCTTTAGAATATAAAGGTTACCTGAAAAAACACCTTGAAAGAAAAGAAATCCTGAAGAAAAATCACCTTGAAAAAAAATTAAATCTCTTAAAGTATTATGTAACACCCCCACGTGTGCACTACCGTTACATGACATCTCACGTATGCGCCCGCCATTAAATAACACCCACGTATGTGCTGTCATTACGTAGCATCAGCGTCTGAACTGCCACTAGGTAACACTACGTCTTGAAATGTCTCAAAATGTCTGGAAAAACGTCTTGAAGAAAAATTTCTTAAAATGTGTCTGGAAAAAAAATGTCTCGAAATGTCTTGAAACGTTTTGAAACAAGTCTTGGAAGAAAAATGTCTTAAAATATATAAAAACTTCTTGAAAAACATCTTGAGGAAAAATGTCTTTAAAAAACTTCTTGAAATGTCTTGAAGAAAAATACCTTAAAAACGTCTTGGAAGGTCTTGAAACATCTTGAAGAAATTTCTTTTAAAAAAGGTCTTGGAATGTCCTGAAATATCTTGAAACAATCTTCTTGAAAAAAGTCTTAAAAACGTCTTGAAATATCGTGAAAGGTCTTGAAAACGTCTTTAAGAAAAATTTCTTGGAGCGTCTTTAAAAACGTCTCGAAGAAAAATTTCATAAAAACATCTTGAAATGTCTTGAAGAAAAATGTCTTAAGTGAAACCCCCGCTTGACTAGGGGACTCTAACACGTCCTATGACGAAACAGGAAAAAGTAAACAAACCCTATTATGCAACATTCAAAGAAATCCTAAACACTCTCTGTTATTTAACATGCAAAAGTAAAAATTCCCTATTACATAACAAGCACCCACGTCTTGCCCTTAGGTAATCACCGTTAAACTTTCTTCGTGATTAACGGTAAAGAAGAAAGGAGTAGTGGCAATGTGTTTAAAAAAAGCAGTGAGGGGATACTACTGGTATTTTATGGCATACAACAAAATTTTACCCCAAAGAGGGAGGAAAAGCATTGATCGGAAACTCCTAGATAGTCAATCAGCTTAAAATTGCGGAAAAGTTGTTTAGTGAGTGTTCCTAGTTTCAGAGGCAGTAAAGCGAGGGATGATCAAGGAATCAAACGGTACTATTTGACTGTTACTGTAATGTTTCCTTTCGAAGAGTCCATAGAAGACAGTATTACCAGGACAGCCTCCGCTTCCCACTTGTAACGCTGAAGCTTGAATTTTGTCCCAAAAGCTTTAAGAGCGACTGCTCAAGCAAAAGGGCAACTGAAAGAGAATTTTCTTTTCTTTAAGGTTTTAAGCATGGAAGCTTATCGACGTGCATTTGCACAGTTCTTGAACTGATTAATACTTTCAGTATAGCCCAATAAAACTATAGTGCAAGACCGGGGGTTTGGGAAGGGGACAGTTCCCCTTCTTGTACACAGAATAATTTATGTAGCACTCTTTACTTCTACTTGAAAAAAAAGCAGGTAACCTTAAATCGTAGAAAAAAGGTAATGATAAATTGCGTTATGTAATGACACAATATTACGGTGAAAGTAATAAAATCGACTAATTTTCAAAGAGAGAAAGAGAGAGATAAATAGAGGGGGAGGGTCACATTATCTTCTTTCCCACTTGTGTCACAAATGTTAGGAATTAAACTTCTGGTTAGAAACTAGATTTTTTCAAGCATGACTAATGAAATCTTCAGGATTGATCTTGAAAAAAAGTTTGTGTATTTCATTTTATTTCTAGAAATTCCTTGAGGCCAATGTTAGCTTCAGGCTCAAGTTCAAGATAGCAAAAAATTCTTTCTTTGTAAAATAAACCTCACTTTATAATTTTTTCTATTTGTCTAAGTGGATAAGACACTCGGGCCTACCCGAAATTTTATTTAATGTTTTTTGGATAATATATTTTTATAAAATTGACATATTTTTGCTATTTTTCTGAGCTCACTCTCGCCTCCCTCGTTCAAGAAATATTTTCTTGCGCACGTGGAAGTGCCTGAAGAAATTCATTTGACCTGAATGAAGAAAATAATTTTCTAGTTGCTGTGTATTCTTACCCTCTGCATTTTTTAGATTCTTATCCTTTCTTAGCACTTTTCTAAATAATAAGATGGATTCTTTATCACTTTCTTACTATTTATCCAATCACTGAGATCGCTTGGGATTTCGCAACAGCAGTTTATCAACAATAGAGATAAAAGCTCCACATTTGTTGGAATTAATTTATATGAATGTTCGTCATTACGTAATGCGAAACATCTAATGAGATATTCGTGTAGTTTCAACTGTCTTTATTCGCCTCCCAGGAAATTATATTGAAGCCTAAATAAAGAGTCACAAGCCTTTAATATATAAATGTTTTATCTATTCCCCCCCCCGCCTTTTCTTACGAACTAGGTGGTTATATAAATTTTAGTGGGGCTCATTCGATAGGAAATCGAGAACTCTGGTGCGCTTTTTAAGACCTGGGTCATTAAAGGGCCCTCCCATACCTTTTTTTGCTACTCAGTAACACCCTAACCCCCAAGGCATCCAGTCCAATTTTGAGGAAGCCGTAAGTCGGATAAATTTACCTCCGGGAATCATATGACCCCCAGAGCCCCTGGAACCAGGGCCACAGATAATACAAAGACATGATTGTTTAAACATAGGTTTCAAAATAAAAAAAGACGCTTGTTTGATATTGGGTGTGCGATTGACTCGAAACTTTCTGGGATCGATCTCTAGGTGCCCCGACAATTTGCCACAAAATAATTTGGTCATAACTTCTTTTGCTATAATATAATTTTTTTTTGCTACAGATTTTCTGTCATTGCCAAGACGATCAAAAAACAACGTATCAGCAATTGATAAAATGTCATTGTTTTTTCTTGTCATCAGATAGACTGTTATTGTTTTTTCTTGTTATCGGACAAAGGTCATAGCTTTTATTTGCCATTTGACAAATAGTACTTGATTTTGGTACTTGTCGTTTATATAATAGACACTCGGGAAGTGAAGTTCGATTAATGCTAATTAAATAAAACAAAATATGATGAATATATAATAGTTAGAAACAAATTTGGGCTATATATTTGCATATTAGGGGGAGGGTGGAGGGTTAAAGCATAGTATATATTAAGTGCGTAAACTAACCATTGCTGTGTTTAATATATGCTATGCTTTACCCCCACCCCCTTAATATGCAAATATATAGCCCAAACTTTTGATAAAGCTAATGAAATAAAACAAGATGTGATGAAAATATAATACTAGTCAAAGCAAACTAACCGGTTATTATCACATCTGACCTTTGCCATCCAAAATTCCAAATGATCGACAGTATAGAAAAGTTACTTGAACAGTTTCTTATGTCGAATTTTTATAGTGTCTATTATATAACCGATCAGTAACTTGATTTTTTTTACCATCGAAAAAAGTAACATCGTTTTATTTGTCATCAAACAAATTGTAAAAGCCCTCTATGAGCTTTTCAAGTCATCTTATCGTAAAAACCATTGATAATCGTTTTTATGTCATAGATTTCTCAGGCATCAACCAGACTGTCGTGGGTCAGCGTTCCATCGTTTTCTTCTGTCATTGAATGAAAAGTCAGTATTTTATTTTTCATCGGACAAAATGTCATTGTTTTTATCTGTCATAGGATAAAATAGCATTCTTTTTTTCTGCCATGGAAAAGAGGGTAATTATTGAGGTTTTAGCATGCGTCTAACACCCTTCCCCCCTCTTCCAGGTGACAGGCTTACTAATAAGGTGTTTTCATAGGAGTATCAATGCTTTTGAAAATATCAATTATAGAACTGACCCACTTCATTGCCGAAACCTAATATACAGCAAGAATATCTCAGCCGATCCACGAAGTAGAGCTACTATTGCCTCAGTAATGTGCCATGTGTTTCCTATGTAATATTATGTTTGTTACCGACAACTTCAAACGAAAGCTGTAGTTGTAAAAACTATGGAAGGGATACTTTAAGCGGAAATTTAAAGTTATAGTGCCCTTTAAAATGGCTTAAGTAATTAAAGGCCAGCACCCCCTTTTTCATGCCCTTTTTATTCGTTTTTACTTTTTTAAAGAAAATTTATGTGTGTTGCGACGTCAAGGCTTACGTTGTTTCAGATTATGCTGCAAAAAACACAAAAAAAACCTTCGCTTTAAAGAGGTTGTAAATAGAAAAATCAAGAGCCATATTAACGCTTAAGACGATCGGACCAAAAATTACTACCAAAGAATAAATGAAACCTAGCAAGAAATTTAGGTTTCCAACTAACAACTTATAAAGTGAATAATCAAATCAAACATAATTTATACTGACATAGATGAGTAATTAAATCCTAAATGAGTACAAATTAAAATATATATTAAACTAAAAATTAAAAGGGACAGAAATTACCTAAACAGGAGCTTGGGTACTGTACTACCCCCTACCACTAACCGTAAACCACAAACTCTATTGCGTAATTTGCGTTTTATTGAAAACTATAATTTTCCGAAGCACCAACAAAAAACACAAATAAAATCACTGTAATAATCAAGCTGACTGGATAGACCTAATCAAATAAAGAAAATATGCAATATAAAATGAGGTTAATTCCTGGAAACCTCGGCAATTTAAGATTTTATTTAACAATATTTTTTTCTACATTTCAATGTTAAGAATTATGAAAAATTGCCCTAAATTATGAAGCAATGGCCCTAAATTAAGTAAACTCTCCGTTGTTCAGATACAACAGCTTTTATTAGTAGAAAACGCAGGTATGTTTGCTTTTGTTGTTCGGTCAGCTTAGAACTCTTAGGGATAGTTCACTGGGCCAAAATTTATAAGAACATCCTATGGGTATACTCTTTCAAACCACTAAATAAGCATTGATAAAGGAATAGTTTTAATTATCCTTTGCAAATATTGAATTTTATCGATGAAATAAAGACCCTGGTCATTTTTGTTTTCTATTCAGTTTAATGTTTCCATTTTTAAGGGGTTGCCGTACGATTTGTCACGCGTAGTTTTCTGGCAGACGTGAACAATTACGTGTGAGAGATTTAAAATTCATATTCGACATCGACACGGGCAACAGAATCCTTGACGCATTAGTGTAGCTTTAGAGTAAGGCTTCTTTGCGCATCTATTGTCAAAAATTCATTTTTCGCAATAAACTCTGACCAATAAGCTCAGCCGGAATAACAGTTACCATTCCTAAACCAGCTTCAACTGGCGATTCTTCCTCATTTGAATTTTTCTTTTCCAAACACACTTTTGCTAATTTAATAATTATGCTAATTTAATATTTAGTAACTATGGGCTAGAGTTCGTTCTCTATTAGGCTGCATTTGACGCTGCAACAATGACATCAAAATTGCCAAATTAACCCTATTCAAGCAATTGTTGATGAATTTGTGCTTGGAAACACTCTGAGGAATCTAAAAGAAAAATGTACTGGGTCGACGTATATCCCCCTTTAGTTGCATTCTGAAGAAAACGTCGGTGGGTTCTTCAAAGGTAGATTACTCTAGGAGGAAACACAGCTTGTCCCTTTTTTAATGAAAATATCCCCGTTATGTCTTATAAACTTCGATAAGGCTACATAGGCTTATTTAATTTGAGCCTTATGATCTGAACTATACTTCCGAGAGAGTCGAAAAGTTTGGCTTTTATCTCCCTTTGATAATGTACGAGTGAGGCCCAGGCTTATATATATATATATATATATTTTGGGCTCCTTTCGTGAAAATCTCAAAATTTTGCAGTCGGCAAAAAAGAAGAAAGAAACGAAATGTAACAACAAATAAGTCAAACTATCATTCGGTTTGATTTTTATTTTTTTTTTTTTCAGCAAAGCCATCTCTGAATGATCTTACAGTGAAATACAAAGACAAAAATTAATATCTCTCACTTATTCTTCCACAAAAAAATTGACAAACGAATCTATTTATTTTCTATAAGCCGTTCAATTTCAAATCACATTCGTTACAAGGAAAGAAAAAAAATATGTCTAAAAACAACCAAAAACCAACAGTTAAAAACTTAATTTCAAACATGTTCTTTTCTGGCAGTGAAATATAAATTCTTTGATAATATTTCACTTTGACATTCCCAAATGGAGTAATTTTCTTGTTAGACGAGGGCCATTCCACATACCCCTAAAAAGAAAAGGAATTCTGAAGACCATAGCTGTGTTGTACAGAGTAAATAAATGTATGTTAACAACAGTATAAGTTAACTCGATTAACTTATTTTTAAGAAATGTCTTACAAGGAAACTGAAAACGAATTCACAACTTAAAACATGCAGTATTTAGCTTTTATAATTATATAAAATATGAAACACACAAACAAGCAGACATTAAATTACCTAAAGCAAAAGTGTCCCCCCCCCCTCTCAAACCCAACAAAAGGTTAGTACCTTAATTGCTTTGCTAAATATAAAATATATTTTCAATACGTTTCTTTTTTCCAGAAAATAAAAAAATTAAACGCTGCTTACACTTATTTAATTTTTACTCTCATTGTAAATATATTTATAGCAAATAATTCAGTATTCTTGTCCAAATACGCTGTAAATTTTCATCAACGGTTTCTTCCTCTTAAACCCGTGCCTTTCAAATGTATAACCTTTCAACTGGCTAAATTTATCAAACTTTCATTTATTTTGGTTTCAGTAAATTTAACAAATACGAACAGTTCTGTCACATTAAAAAAAGGCTTTATGTTAAGTTAGGAGCAAATTCAGAACTTGACTGAGAAGAATCTACCTTATTATTTATAATTACGTGCTTAGTGTTCTAATATCAAACTACTGCATCGCAAAATTGCAAACAAAAAAAATACTCTAACAAATTCTTAAATACTAACTTTGCTGAAAATTAAACACTATTTGTGACACATATACTTAATTTGTTTTGTTCTTGGACCTGTGTATTGCATGATTAACATCAGAGATGAAATCAGCAAACTCAAAATCCCTTGATTAACAACTTTGATAGAAATCAAACGAACAAATCTTTATTTGTGAAAAAAATTGAATAGAAGTACATTCCTGTCAATTTAAACAAGGTTGGAAGTCGATAGAAGTGGTGAAGGAGGGCCGACTTTTAGCCCTCAAATCATAAACATTGAAATTCCTTCCACCACTCCAATTTTCAACGCTGAGTGACATACCAACCATTTTGAGTATGGAATCGTAAACTACAATATTTGCCTCCGATTTGTAACCATCAAGCTAAGAAATCCTTAAATATTCAATTTGGCAGAATTCAAATACGATTTAAGAAATATATACTAAATGCTTTGTGATTTTGGACTTTCAGATTGCAATACTAGCCTTAATTTTATAATTAACAGGCTCAGATACTCTTAACTACCGACTTCAGTGGAGACCAAAGACTATCTGATAATTATATTCTTGGTAAGTTTCGATTTAGGATGTTCACTCTGCAGCATTGATGATTTTCAATGATCAAAATTTAACCGTTTAGGACCATTTACTAAATAATACCTGATTGAGGGAAAATCCTTAAAAGCAACAAGAGGCTTGTGAAAGTCTTCAGACAATTCCAAGGATCTTAAAACCAAACAAATTATTCTGCTATACCGAAACAGAATAAGTTCTGAAAACAAATTTGCATACATTTTTAAAGCTTTAACTTCTTTCTGCTCTATTGAACTTCACTTTCAGGCAGAACATAAAACACTTAAAGATATATTTTCAAAACTATTCTTATCTTTTACTTTAACAAAGCTTTAACTTTTTCAAAATCACGTGTGAAATCCCCAAAGAAAATTGACGTAGAGAAATAATTAAGCTTGAACATTCAATTTTCGTGTTCTGTCTCCCCCCCCCCTTCATACACATACATAAAAAAAGATTGCACTAAAGTTCTCATTTTCATTTTTTTCTGACTGATAATCAGCTACACGGGTTTAAATGAGACTAGCGTGAGTGACACGAAAATTATTTTTTAAGGCCAGGTCTTTATTCATCTTCCACTGAGCATTTCGGATTATAATCAAATTCATTCCAGAAAGTAGTAATCAAATTAAGGACATGTACCTTTTCATGAAGAATTCTTTGTAACTATTGGCAAAACTTTACGGAGGGGTTAAAACAGAAGTAGGAATGAATAACTAATACTGCATTAATGAAACAACTGCAGGGAAAATGTAATATGTGAAAGTGTTAAAACAAGAAATTGAAAGCAACGGAAGTAAGGTCGAGCCAATAAGATATACATAAATTCTAACATAACTAACGTTATTCGTTAAAAAACAAGTTTGTAACAAAAAAAGAAATAGTGGGTATTTCAGCCAGTTTTTAAGTAAGTGCGCCAACACGAGGTAAATCTTATGGATATAACCAATCATAATTATATAATTTATGTAAACAGAAAAGCAAGAGAGAAAGAGAGAAAGAGAGAAAGAGAGAGAGAGAGGAGAGAGAGAGAGAGAGAGAGAGAGAGAGAGAGAGAGAGAGAGGGAGAGAGAGAGAGAGAGAGAGAGAGAGAGAGAGAGAGAGAGAGAGAGAGAGAGAGAGAGAGAGAGAGAGAGAGAGAGGAGAGGGAGAGAGGGAGAGGGAGAGGGGGAGAGAGAGAGGGAGAGAGAGAGTGAGAGAGAGAGAGAGGGGGAAAGGGGGATGACATAGGGACTTACCTTAAAAACAATTGCCAATATAAAGTGGGCATTATATCTTTTTTCATATGGAAAGCAAGCCTTGACTCTCTTGCTTGATTAATAGGAAAAGTTTCTAAAGGGTTTCCATCGTAGTCGAATTCCGCCAAAACACATCTAAACAAATAGAAAAATAAATATGTTTAAGATAGTATTACATGCATAGGTTTCTATTGACTTAATTGGAATCCTTCGAAAACAAAAATGTTGTCAAGGTGACGGAATAACAAAATTAAGTCTACGAAAAGACTGAAGGGACGATTATTGCTGATGTCAGTATTATTTAAGATTAATTAGAAACAAAAACAAAATCCAAAAAAGAAGTTGTTCAAAGAAAAGTAAAGGCCATATTAAACTTAAGATCAGCAGATATAAATTCCTATTATAGTTCAAACACAAAACGACCAGAAATTTCTCTAAAAGAACGAAGGAAACCGAAAAAGAACAGAAATTAAATGCAACAATCATACCAAACAAACATACATATTAAGATAAATGAATAAATAAACCTTAAAACAAACAAAACCACTACAAACAAGAGTTCGGCTACTCCTCCCTTCCGAACTGCAAAAGCCTAAACCCTACTGAGTAATTGGCACTTTACTGAAAACAAATTATATTAGGAATACTTTCTTTTGGACTTATTATAACATTGAAAATAAAAATTACACTGAAATAAAATCGTGAACTGCTGAGCTTTCAGCAACTAATATCATTATATGTCAATATTCAGTTTTATTTTCTTACTTCTTTCCAAGGAATGTTCAAATCACATATAGTTTTCAGTAAAACCAAAATGACACAGGAGGATTTAGACGTTTATAGTTAGGGAAGGGGGCCAGACTCTTGTTTGTGGTGATTTTCGTTCGTTTCAAGCTTGATTTGCATATTCAATTTAAGTTTTACTCGCTTTAAGGTTTATTTATTCATTTATTTACTACCTGTTGTATGCTTGTTTGCTATGATTGCTACATTTAATTTCTGTTTCTTTTGGGTTTTCTTTATTCTTTAGGAATTTTTTTCTGCTGGTCTTAAGTTTGATATGGCCTTCATATTTTTTTGAAAAACATCTAATTCGGTAAAAACAAAATTTATGATTAATTTCTGTTCGTTTTTTATTGCCTAAGTTCCAAGTTTTTGGTTTTCAGCATTAAAGTTTCATCGAAGTATCAAAACATCAAAGTGGTGTTTTATTCTACGTTAGAGTTTCGAAATTCAACATCCCTCTCAAAATCCCCAAAGTTAATCAGAAATGAATATAGTAGCAGTTGTAAGCTGTTGAAGTTGAAAGTAGTAAGTTAGGAAAGTAGTCAGATTTGCAGTCAAAACCGTCTCAATTGCAGCCACAATAGTAGCAATAGTAGGCTAGTAGTGGCCCTGAATGTTTCAAGTTAATACCCTTACCTCTTCCTAAGATATTTCAGACAGGCATTTTTGATAACTTCGATATGTATAGTTTCTTTTGATTTAGATCAACATACCCCTCAACTTTTGCGAAATTGTGCCTCAATATTCTTAGCCTTTTTGGACAAATCCAGGATCAAACATTCCTCCTTTAAAAATGATAAGTTCTGCATGTAAAAAATGGAAAAATTGTATAATTTATATTCCTTGCACCGGAGGCTGTGGGGGTATGGTATCCCCTGGGGCTTAGCTACTTGACGCTGTGACTATTTCGATTAGAATACTTTTTAAAATCTCTATCAGTATTAAAGAGAAAAAGACGAGAGGAGGGGCGTCTGCCCTTTGTTCCTTTTCGAACATACCTTTAAAGGTTCAAGCAAGAGGAGGAGAGGCGGCTGCCCTTCGTTCATTTTCCAACATACCTTTTAGGTTTCAACTTAACACTCTTAGCCCTTCCTTGAATATTGCTGTTGCGTCCTTTTGAAAGTCCTAATGCAAACAGTGTACTTTGATTTTGTTTGACACCCCCCTAAATATTTTCTTAAATTTTACCTTAATATTCTTAGCCTTTTTGGAGATTCAGGATCAAATAAGCCACCTCTCCCAAATAGCCAACCTTGTATATAACAAGAGCTAAGAGCTCATATGGCACTTGTGACAAGGTCGGAAGAGCCAAGAGCCAAGAGCTTATATGGTATGAGCTCTAGCAAAATTCTAATCAATAGATTGCTTTAAAAGGAAAATCAGATGCTTAATGCTAGTCGGGATTTAAAATAAGAGCTCTGAGTCCTTCTAAATATCAAAATTCATTAAGATCCGATCACCCACTCGTAAGTTAAAAATATCTCAATTTTTCTAATTTTTCCTCTCCCTTCAGCCCCCCAGATGGTCGAATCGGGGAAAACAACTTTATCAAGTCAATTTGTGCAGCTTCCTGACACGCCTACCAATTTTCATCGTCCTAGAACGTCCAGAAGCACCAAACTCACTAAAGCACTGAGCCCCACCCCCTAACTCCCCCAAAGAGAGCGAATCCAGTCCAGTTACGTCAATCACGAATCTACGACATTTATAAGTCTTTCCCAAGATTTTCAGTTTTCCCTTCCAACTCCCCCCAATGTCAACAGATTTGGTCAGGATTTGAAATAAGAGCTCTGAAACATGAGTTCCTTCTAAATATCAAATTTCATTAAGATCCGGTAACCCGTTCTTAAGTTAAAAATACCTCAATTTTTCTACTTTTTCCAAATTAACAACCCACATCTCCCCCAAAGAGAACGGATCTGTTCCAATTATGTCAATCATGTATCTATAACTTGTGCTTATTCTTCCCATCAAGTCTCATCCTGACCTCTCCACTCTAAGCATTTTCCAAGATTTCCAGTTTCCAAGATTTCTGGTTTCCCCCTCCAAATCCCCCCAATGTCACTGGATCTGGTCGGGATTTAAAATGAGAATTTTAAAGCACTAGATCCTTCTAGATATCAAATTTCATTAAGATCTGTTCACCCATTCGTAAGTGACAAATACTTCATTTTTTAATTTTTCCGAATTACTCCCCACTCCCCAACTCCACCAAAGAGAGCGAATCCGCTCCGGTTATGTCAGTCACTTATCTTGGACTTGTACTTATTCTACCCACCAAGTTTCATCCTGATGTCCCCGCTTTAAGCGTTTTCCAAGATCCCCCCCCCCAAGATGACACTGGAAAATGAAAAGATAAATGAAATTTCATTAAGATCCGATCACTTCTTCGTAAGTTAAAAACACCTCAGTTTTTTCATTTTTTAGAATTAACCCTTCCCCCCAACTCCCCCAAAGAGAGCGGATCCGTTCCGGTTATTCCAATCACGTATCTAGGACATATGATTATTTTTACCACCAAGTTTCATCCCGATCCCTCCACTCTAAGCGTTTTCAAAGATTTTAGCCCCCCCCCCCTAAATCCACCCAATGTCACCAGATCTGGTCGGGATTCAAAATAAGAGCTCTGAGACACGACATCCTTCCAAACATCAAATTTCATTAAGATCTAATCACTCCTTCGTAAGTTAAAAATACCTCATTTTTTCTAATTTTTCAGAATTAACCCTCCCCCAAAGAGAGCGGATCCCTTCCAGTTATGTCAATCACGTATCTAGGACTTGTGTTTATTTTCCCCACCAAGTTTCATCCTGATCGCTCCGCTCTAAGCGTTTTCCAAGACTTTGAGTTTCCCCACCCCAACTCCCACCAATGTCCCCTGATCCGGTCGGGATTTAAAACAAGAGCTCTGACACATGATATCCTTCCAAAAATCAAATTTCACTACGATCCGATCACCCGTTCGTAAGTAAAAATACCTACTTTTTTCTATTTTTTTCCAATTTACCCTTAACAAACGGAACCCCCCCCCCCCACCCCCACCCCAGATGGTCAAATCGGGGAAACGACAATTTATAATTTAATCTCGTCTGATTCCTGATACGCTTGCCAAATTTCCTCGTCCTAGTTTACCTGGAAGTGCCTAAAGTAGCAAAACCGGGACAGACAGACCGACAGACCGACCGACAGAATTTGTGATTGCTATATGTTACTTGGTAGGTACCAAGTGCCATAAAAACGGGTAACTTATATAACTTATAACCCTTGCCCCAGAGGCTGTGGGGGTAAAGTCATTCCCGGAGGAATAGCTATGTGACTGTATCGACTAGTTTGAAAAAGACGGCTATTCCAAAACTTTGATCAAATATCTTTAGAGGGAAGGCAGCTAAAAAGGGAAGGGCTGGGAACTGGTTTCTCTCCAACCACTTTTTAGCATCTTACTCAATATGCTCTGAAACTTTAAACTTAATACCCTTAGCTATTCTTGTGATATTACACGTAAAACTTTTGGATAAGCAGGATGCACATAGTACCTTAGATTTAGTTTAGCATACCCCCCAACATTCCCCGAAGTTTTACCTTAATACCCTTAGCCTTTTCAAAAATACCTATATAAAAAAATTCCTCCTTTTCGTAATGATAAATCCTGCCGGTAAAAAGGGGCAAACTGCATAATTTTTGATCCTTAGCCATTTTGCCAATATGGCTATCTTAAAATTTTGATTGGGTCCATTTGGGGGAAAAGGGTGCAAGGAGGGGGGCAGGTGGTTGCCTTCCGATAACTTTTTAATCTTAAAAAGAGAACTAGAGTTTTCAATTTCAAATCAAATTAGCCTCCTCCAGAGTTTATACAACCACCCTCCCATAAAAATCTTATACGTTAACAATGGGCAGCTAGCATAAATTATAGCTCTTGCCCCGGGGGCGGGGGTCTGTCCACCCCGGAGGCAGTTATTTTGCCTTTGGACTGTTTTGAACGAAATACCTATCTCAAAATGTTATCAAACCCATTTAGGGGAAACGAGTTTAGAGGGGGTGGTGGTTATTCTCCCGATCAGTTTTAACTCTTAAAAGGGGATTAGAAATTTCCATTTCCAATCAAATGAGCTTCCCCAAAATTTTACACGACCACTCCTTCCATGAAAACCTAATATACCCCCAGGCCATAACCTAAAATCCTTGCCCTCAGGCTCTGGAGGGTTGTGTCAACCCCGGAGACATAGTTATATGATCTCTGAATATTTACGAACAAAAAAGATCGCCTCAAAATTTTGATTGACTGCATTTGGGGAATAGGGCGTTGAGAGGGGGCTAGTTGCCCTCTGGCCACTACTGGATCGTGAAAAGAGAACTAGAGCTTTCAGTCTCCAATCCAATGAGCCTCCTCCAAAGTTTATACGACCAACCCTGCCGTAAAAATCTTATATGCCCCCGAGGCATGACACCCTTGCCCCCGGACTATAGGGGGTTGTGTCGACCCTTGACACGCCGTTATAGAGATGCATTTGGGGGTAAGAGGGTGTGGCGGAGGTTAGTTGCCCTCCGGTCACTTTTGACTCTTAAAAAGAGCACTAGAACTTCTGATTTCCAATCGAATGAGCCCCCTTTGAAATTTATGTAACCATCCCATTCCATATGAAGTGCCTCTGGGGAAAAAATAATAAAGCATTGAAACCTTTTGGCCAGTACAATAGACAATACTATAGTGTTGTCTCTACTAGTCCATTTGCATTTGTATTCTGTTAAGGGAAGTCCTGCGAAATATATATATATATATATATATATATATATATATATATATATATATATATATATATATATATATATATATATATATATATATATATATATATATATATATATATATATATATATATATACTAGCTATTGGGGTGGCGCTTCGCGCCACCCCAACACCTAGTTGGTGGGGGCGCTTCGCCCCCCCCCAAGCCCCCCCGCGCGCGTAAGTCGTTACGCGCCATAATAGTTACGCGCCATTGTAGTTGTGTCCCTATGTCCCACCTGTGAATATAGATATATATATATATATATATATATATATATATATATATATATATATATATATATATATATATATATATATATATATATATATATATATATATATATATGGTTTTAACTACGTAAAACTTGCGAATATACAACATTCTTTGCTGTCCCATTGTCTTTGCATATAAATAGATTGTCAGGTTTACCGACTCTTGAACATGCAACATATAATGGTCCATGGGAAAACAATCTATATTCAGATCTATACCTCATGATTCTAATGATTGCCCTTGAGCTTTGTTGATGGTGATTGCTAATCGACCATTCCCTGTCCCGGTGTCCCGGTCGTCATTTATATCCCCCTGTTTCCCCCGATGTCCCCGTTGTAGTTGTGTCCCTGTGTCCCGGTCGTCATTTATATTCCCTGTGTCCCGGTCGTCATTTGTATCCCGGTGTCCCGGTCTGTATATACATTCGTTTTTTAGTTTTGTTTTTCTCCTTTATTTTTTTCCTTTTTTTTTCTTTTTTAGTTTATTTAGATTTTTAGATTTTTTAGTTTTTTTATTAGTTTTTAGTTTTTTTTTCTTTTTATTTTTTTTGTAGTTTTTACCTTCTTTTTAGTTTTGTTAGTTTTTTTTTTTTACTTATGTCCTGGTCGTCGTTTATACTCCCTGTGTCCCGGTGCTTTGTTGATTGCTAATCGAACATTCCTTTTGTCCTGGTCGCTTTCTCTTTGAGTGTCGTCATTTATTTTTTTATTTTTTAGTTCTTTTAGTTTTTACCTTTTTTAGTTTTTTTTAGTTTTTTAGATGAAATTTTTTTTTAGTTTTTTCCTTTTTTTCTTTTTAGTTTTTTATTGGTTTTTACCTTTATTTTAGCTTATTTTTCAGTTTTTTCCTTTTTTTTATTTTTTTTTATTTTTTATTTTTTTTAGTTTTTTACCTTTTTTTAGGTTTTTTAGTTTTTTTAGTTTTTTAGCTTTTTTACTTTTTTTATTAGTTTTTAGTTTTTTTTGTAGTTTTTGCCTTTTTTTAGTTTTTTCAGTTTTTTTTTTTAGTTTTTTATTGGTTTTTACCTTTATTTTAGCTTATTTTTCAGTTTTTTCCTTTTTTTTAGTTTTTTACCTTTTTTTAGTTTTTTTTAGTTTTTTTTAGTTTTTTAGCTTTTTTATTTTTTTATTAGTTTTTAGTTTTTTTTGTAGTTTTTGCCTTTTTTAGTTTTTAATATATATGCATAAAAAACGAAAAACAATACCGGCTCTTGATCAAGCGTAGATCTTGCTAGCTTTTTAGCCATGGATTCCATCATTCCAAACTAATTTTAGTTTCTTTTTTGGTTGAAATCTTACATGATTTCAGCAAATTATAGGTTTAAAATTCACTCTTTACCCTTAATGAAATAAAAACGTTCTAAATTTCATTTTTGTTCGCTTATTGAACTGACAGATATTTTGTAAATATCAACAGAATGTTCCCTAGTAAGGTTTAGTAATAATAACAATTAATCTTGATTCACAGTCGAACGCACTAAACGTAGTCTCAACAGTACCCTGGTCAGAATAGCTGTGCATCACTCGGATTTCGACCAGGTATAACGTATCCACCATCTGCAAACTATGAACCAACACGTCTTTATTTTGGACGTCTATTTTGCAACATTTACCTCATATTGTAATCTGCAACACTCGGAAATAATCGAATACCAGCTTTCTTCGAAATCAAAGAAAATTAGCGAAATATGAATTCACATATTTTGCTTCTAAACTTTTGCATTTTGATTACCCTCCGATCTGTAACCAAGAGGCTCATAAACCCTTGAACACCAATTTTGGTGGAAAGGAAACACTAGCTGTGAAATATGTATTTGACGTTTAAATTTGACATTCATATTTCTATCCCAACTGTTTAAGGACGGGGGAGACATTGGAAGGTGCGCCAGGTCTCCAATAATACAAACAGAAAACTCCAGAAGGAATCTGATTTCAAAAAAGTGTGACATATCTGTCTTTTTATTAAAACATATCTATGAAGTCTCTGTTTTATGCGGAGTACCTGTATAAGTTTGGGTTTCCGGCCCTGAGACTGCAACACGATCGTTTTCTGTACATTTCCGTCCATTCTGATTAAAAGTTGGATTTAATACATTGTAGGTCTGTATCTCTTTTAGTTAGGGAAAATTAGTCGTGTTATAGTCGAAATACTCGGAAATACTCTATAAAAGTTTATTGCCACAATCTTGGAAGAAAAAAGTCCTCATTTCTTAGAATTCCATTTGTCTCCTAATGAGAAAAAGGAAGTCGGGTTTCGTAGTCATTCAAGCATTCAGCACAAAACAAAACTAGCATAGGCTACTAGCATTTAACGAAAGATAAGAGTATACCTTGGGGTTTACTTTTTCAAACTTTGTTTGAAACAACGGAGAATTACTTGAGAATTAACAGTGTTTATTATTTTTGAATTTTTAAGAACGAAAGGCATTATAAAGTTAGTGACATAATTTACGTTTATTCTCTTTTTTCATGGTTCAGGGTGGCAACAATGGTGAAATTTGTGAAGCCACAATTTTGTTCATAATTTTGTAACGACCAAAAGAAAATTTGTAGAAAGTCTCACATTTCAGTTATGAATATACTTAAGAAGGTGATGACCTTAGTAATTTAGTGATTTACATTTAATTATTTAGGACTACTCCGTCAAGGATCATAAAATTGTCATTATTCAAGAGAGATAGGATGGGGAGTGGCGTCGGAAGTAAATTTTCTTAATTTCGGAAAAAATAATAAAATCTAGTTGTTTGCCCACGTACACTCTTCTAAAACTCGAACAAAATGAAACACCAGTTTATCCGTTAGATATCAATTGCGATAACTATTATATTTAAAATAGCTATGACCTACACTATAATGAATAATATGATGCTTGCATCCTATTCAATATTTAACTTCTTATGCAATTTCTTAAATATGTTAATCTCTGTGACTTGCTTAGAAAATATTAAAAGACCAAATAGAAAATACATTCCCCATCACTTCCAGAGCTTACTATAAATAATCTGCCCGATTCTTCCACGTGCATCAAGGGTTTGGCAACCTCTAATTAGCCGACGCTCCAGTGTGTGTGAGCATATAGATAATTATAGCTATGGGCGAGGGGAGGAAGTAAAGCTGCAGAAAAACCTTCATTGCATCCCGTTTTAAAAACTCCTTCTGATTTACATACATGCAACTAGTTATATATTTAGTGGGAGGTGGCAACTTTCCTGCCTCCCCCCCACGCCTATTTTTGTGGGCTTTATGCGTACTATACAAAAAACCTCTAAGACGAGAAGTGGATGGTAGCAACAAAACAAACCTTACTTTGAATAGCCTGTGACAAGAGGACATGAAGTATAGCCATCGTATTTTTCCTTGGAATCGCTTTTCTTCTCCATGACGCACTTCATGTTCTGATAGAGAATATTTCCTTGAGCAGCTGAAATAAATGGGTTACAATTCCTCACACGGATCGTGAATGGAAAATATCAAACTGTATGGGTAAATAATAAGGCGAGTTGAAAGAGTGCAGAACTGAACAGAAAAGAGTAGACTACTTGAAAAGCTAAACAGCATAGGCCATAACAACAGTTTACACTGGGACTAATATATCAAGAATGTGGTTTGCGGTGCCAGTTTCATTTCGGACAATATTTTGGAATTGTCGTGGTCTTAGGAGTAAAATGGATTTTCTATCGGCGTTTCTTCCCAGTCATGATGTTTTGTTGATTGGGATGTGCGAAACATTTCTTAATGATAGTCTTTCTTCTTCAGTCCAAATTCAAGGTTATAATTTCTTTGAAAAATCACGAGTATCGAAAAATAAAGGAGGATTCGGGTGTTATGAACGTCATGATATTCATGCAAAAATAACAGAATTTGATGACTTATACGAGGACACAAAATTTGAATTTTTAATTTTACAACTGAAAATATATAATGAGTATGTTACATGTTGCGCTTGTTATAAGCCCCCTGATGTATCACCTTCTTCTTTTTCGTAGTCACTTAATACCCTCATGAAACTAATATCATGCAAGTACAAAAGGATAATCTTGATGGGAGACTTCAACATCAATTTGATTTATGATTCACATCAGACAACAGATAGAGAAATGAACGAGTGTAGACTTAGCAAAAACCTATAGATTTTCTATCGATGTGCCTGTCCCATAGTTTATTACCACTTTGCAGTATACCTACAAGAATAACTGCAACGTTGGCATCACAGATTGACAATATTCTCGCGAATTTTAGACAAATATAATAAGGAAAGTATTGGTGGACTCTTCTGATCATTTCATGTTGTTTTCTGAATTAAAAAGTGAGCTTAAACCGAGCAAAAAAAAAAATTCAAAAAAGTCACGAATACTCAATAAAAATACGCTGCGACTATTAAAAGAAAGATTAAGCATTATGAATTATTATAGATCTTTCGAATCTGAGGATGTGAGCCATGTGATGGATTTATTTTTAAAGTAGTTTAAGGAGATATTAAATGAAATAGCCCGGTGAAAAAGATTAGTCTGAGACGTTATCAATCTATTAATAAGCTGTGGATAGCTACATGATCTATATCATTATCATTAATATATTTATTTTGGGGGAGACCCGCCACAGATTCATCCATATTACCAAAATCCTCATTCTCTAAATCATTTGCTAGAATTTGTTTAAGGTCAAGCGTACAAGCCTCTCGCCTGCCAAGCCTATTCCCACCATCTGTGAATTTAGACAGTAATTCTTAATAGATAAATAGTCACTGGACGGAGAAAAGGCAAGCGGGGCAGGAGAAAAGGCAAAGAAAGGAAATTTAAACTGAATGTGCTAAAATACAGTAGTACACTTAAGAATTTGATCTTCATCTACAATAAAAAGCAAAAAGAACGAAAGGGAAGACAAGAAAAGACACAAAACAAGGACCATGATTATTACGGTTAGATCGCGTTTGATTTTTAACAAACCATGATGACGACCAGAAAAAAAGAGAGAGAAAAAAGAAAAAATAAAACCTTTTCTCTCTCTACTTATTGATATTGATAAATCACCCATACTAGCAGTAAAAATCACGACTTATCTCGTCAAAACCCAATCAAAAAAAAAAAAAAAAAAAAAAAAAAAAAAAAAAAAAAAAAAAAAAAAAAAAAAAAAAAAAAAATGTTCTCGCTTACTATAAATAAAAAAAAAAGAAAGATAAAGGAATAATAACGGAGTGACAGGCTCCGTTGCTTGCTCATGCGCAACTCTCTGCTGATCAATACTTGAAAGGAAAATATTTTGTAATAGTGCCAAAGGACCCCTAAATTTTTTAGAAACAGCTTGTGAAATAAATAATGCAATTAAAGCAGAAAATTCGGTTTGTCAAACTTCTTTGTCGAAAAATCGTTTGTTTTTCTGTCGAAAAATCCTTTGTTTTTCTGTCGAAAAATCTTTGTATGGACCAATTTATGTCATCTTCCAATTTGACATGTTTGACGGTTAATTATGCAGTTTTGCATTTTATGCAGTTATTAGCCTCACACACGAGCTACAATATCTCACACCTCCATTATTAATATCAAAACTATCTGAAGCTTTATACAATTTTGTGTTTCATTCTGAATCAATTTCTTCCAATTTCTTTTTTTGTAGTTTTTATATTTAACAACAAATTTCCATTGCTTAGCCCCACCCCTTTATGTATGATAGGTCTAATCGAAGGGTGTAGCCACTGGATGTTGTGACAAGATTAAATATTT
Organism: Artemia franciscana; assembly: GCF_032884065.1. Lineage (NCBI taxonomy): Eukaryota > Metazoa > Arthropoda > Branchiopoda > Anostraca > Artemiidae > Artemia > Artemia franciscana. The sequence continues at coordinate 21,305,396 of NC_088865.1, read as the reverse complement.
ATGATCATTTATGTTAAGTGGTTTTCTAAACACTGGGTTTTCTAGCATTTCCCTTTTTTTTCATGGTTTAGTTCTTTCCCGTATATTTTCTTTAAATAGATGACCGCTACGGGGGTTCACCGTAATTTTTACTTACTGCAGCTTAGCAAAGTGGTTTTAAAACATATGATTAAAAAACAAAAAAAAATTCTTGTGGATGGATAAAAGCTAACCGCTGCTCTTCAATATCTTATCAATAAATATTCTATTTTGTCGTCACTTAAAATCGCCCTTATACTTACCTATCGCAGCTGCCGTTTTGGATGTAGGCAGGTTGGTACAGTCCCCAATACCAAAGATGTTTGAAAAACGCGTATGTTGAAGTGTGTATTTATCCACATCTACATATCCACTTTCTGCACAGAGATCTGTGGAATTCTTTACTGCATCAGGTGGACCCATCGGTGGTGTTATATGCAACATTGAATACTTAAACAGAACAAAAATGTCTTTTATTCACTTTAAATTAACTGCTCGAGAGAAAGATAGGAGAACAAGGAAAGACCAGAGAAAAGAAGGAAGAGGTAAGACGAGATAGAAAGGGAGACAGAGGAAGGGGAGGAAGGTTAGGATCGTAATCCATTCCAATCTCTTTTAGGGATAAAAAGAGGGAGAGGATTCTGTCAATCCTTATCATTAGGACATATAACAGACGAGGATGTCATATTTGAATTTGAGGATGTTACATTGAATTTGTTCAAAAGAGTGCAAGTAAGTGGCTGAGTTATAGTTTTTGTTGGTCCGTATCTCATCTACCCACTCTTTTTTTTTGGGGGGGGGGAGGGGGGCTAAATTATCTTCATCATAATACTTATTGAAATGGGTTACTAGATCTCAATCAAACTTAGGCTAATGTGAGTGCACAAAAAATGGTTTTAATGTAAACTAATATACCAGCAGATTACATGAGTATTAAAATGACACATGTTTAATCCCTTGTATGATATGATTTCAATAAGGCATAAGCTCCCATTTCTACCCCTATTCCCAGTAGGGAAACCATTCCTGTGCCATCTCACAGCGGCATCTGGATCCACATTATGCTTATATGATCACGAAAGAAATGGTGCTGATATAAACTAACATACCAGCAGATTGAACGGAAGGCTGAACATGACGCATGTTTAATTCTTTGTATTGATGTGATTTCAATAAGGTGCAAGCTCCCTTCACCGCCCCCTATTTCCGGTAGGGAAACGATACCTGCGCCTTTTACCGTTCTATATTTTTGGTTTTCACTATTCATTAGTTCTACAATACCGTATTCAAAATATTGATTCTAAAATAAAATACAGCATTTCAGTTTTTTATAAATTCAGAGAGAAAAGATGAACGAGAAAAACTTGCTCTAGGGAGCTGATTTTTGTTAATGACGATTAGTTATGCTATATTTTTGTCCCATCCGAATGACGGATAGCACCAATTTTTATTCCCGTCATTGCCCAGACACAGTGATCGAGCTAACTTTGCAGTCTCATCATCTGTAGAAGTCATCTTCTTTGCAGTTATCTACCTCACAGTCAAAATTTACACAATAGCATTGACTCAGTAAACATGATTTTTTTTTTCCCGGCTATCATTAATATGGATGGCTTTGATAACTTGGGAAAGATTCCATTTCGTCGCACATTATACGTTCTATTACCGTTTTTAACGGCCGAAGAAAATCATTGGGTAACCTTCCCCCTTTATTTCCCCATGTGCCACCAAATCCCTATATGATGTTCGATCAAATTTACAAAATAGCCATTTTAATCAACGGTCGAAATGTCTGAAAACTTAACTTATCGGGGGACATGATAAGTGCCTCCTCGGAGGCAACAACCTCAAATTACACAAATGTATAAAGCAGATGCTTCACAAAAACATTTCGTAGTGAACACAATAGTGGTGAATTGTAAAGAGTGATACTTCTCTCGTTTGTAATCATTTCTTTCCCGACTTTACCATATACAGCCGACGGTAGTAGGACCTTACGAGACAAAAACTTGACAAAACCTCAACAGCAAGCGCCTTCAATTCGTATTTCACAACAATTCCTTCGGTTCTCATTCAACCCCAGAGTAGAGCAAGTAGTGTTCCCTTAGCAGAAAGGTCTTCTTTTCCTTTCCCAATGCAATGATACAGAGATTTCTAGAATTATTTCTTCCGAGTAGCTGTTCGGCTGATGATTTTGATTTGAGTAATAAAGCCCTCAAAAATTGCTCAGTTTGTCTCTAACCCTATATCACATATAGCTGACCTTTCCCTTTCTTCCGTTGTTTTTCCTGATTTATTTAAGGTGGCTAATGTTGTACCTTTGCATACAAAAGGTGATTTAACTCTATTTTTAAATTATCAACCTATTTCTCTTCTTCCGTCGTCTCTAAATTTGTTGAAAAAGTAGTGTATCGTAGACTCTCATCATTTGTATTTAGTACTAACACGACTAAAGAAATTCTCTTATAACTTGCCATCAGTATGGTTTTCGTCCCTCTTTTTCTACTTCACGTGCACTTTCAGATACCATAGAGTTTGCGCAAGTTAATCTGGAGAAGAGGTTTTTGGTCTTGGGTCTATTTCTCGATTTTCGGAAGCATTTGATATGGTCGATCACTTTGTTCTTCTTTTTAAACTTTCATTAGCTGGAGAGCGTGGAATCCCACTACAATGGTTAAGGTCTTACATCTCAAGGATATCTTAGAAAGTTTTGGTTAATGGCACTTCTTCCTCTACTTTTCCTATATCGAAAGGTGTCCCACAGGGTGCTGTGCTTGGACCACTTTTATTTTTAATTTGTATCAACTATCTTGTTGATGGTCTTCATCCTCAGACACGTGGGTCCTGTCCTTTTTGCCTACGGCAGTAACTTTTTCATTGCTGCAGGTGACCTATCATCTGTCACTTCCGTCTTCTTGATAAAGTGAAGGAATGGTGCTGGTCAAATGGTATGGCACTTAATAGTCGGAAGAGTGCCGTCGTACATTTCAGGACCCCTTACAATCATCCTGACTTAAGAGAACAATTTTATAACGAAAGCTACTACGATGGAATTTCTTGGAGCGTTTCCTTATTGTTTTCTATCTTTTAAGCCCTACATTTATCACACCCGTTCCCTCATCCTCCGTCAGTCTTCAAAGTTTCCCCAGATTAACTCGTTTCTTTCTCCAGATATCAAGCTTTCTCTTTATTATGCTTTTATTTTTACTAACAATTCTCTTCTGTGCTTATTTTATAGGGCAGTTAAGGCAATTTTTCTTCTCTTTCGCGTATATCCTTCTTCTGATCTATACAGTAATGCTGGAATAACTCCACTGGATCGTAGTGTGGGTAAAAGTGGTATTTATTTAGTGCATTGAGCTTCTTTACGTAGTTCTTCTTGCAGATTTGCTGTACCTAAGCGATCATCAACAGCAGCTCAGAGTTCTCCTGCTTATCAATCCATTATACTACAGAATTCCATCTCTTCTCGTGTCTCTCGGTCTTCCTCCACAAAAACAGTTTCTCGGCAGATCTTTCCGTAGTTTCGTTCAGTAGTTTTCCCCCCTCCTTTGTTTATATTCCCTCTTTTCGAATTGTTTTTCCTTTTTTCACTAATTTGATCCGATTTTCGCCATTTAAGTTCTAGTGCTCTTTTTAAGGCTGAAAACAGATCGGAGGGCTGATAAATTCTGCCTCTGACACACTTCACTTCATAAGGCATCGAATTCTAATTTCAAGATAGCTTCAAGATATCCAATTTCAAGATTTTGATTACAACGGTCAAAAAATAAGAAAAATACGCCACAGGGAACACTAAGATAATTGCAGTTCCAGGAATAAGACTTAAATTATAGAAACAGCCCAAACAAAACAAAGGTTTTACACATGCATTTTAACAGAAAATTAATTTCAAAAATACAAATTTTCTTACGAAAGGAAAGAGTGTAATTGAAACTTAAGACAAGCCAAAATTATTGCTGTGCAGATCACGCAAGATATATAGCCTATTACAAAAATAGCTTAACTAAACTGCCTCGTGATATTTTCTAAGGACTGTATAACTCAAAAAACTAGCAATTTACTGAAAACACAAAACAGACCCCAAAAAACAGGATTTTTACTTAGGAGGAAAAAATTCAAAATGTAGACTGCAGAAAATGAAAGGCCAAAAATGCAGGAGTCTCAGAAAATACCACGAATCATTGTATTCGGCTGGACAAAAAAAAGAGACATCAGTAGTTCCCATGTAAAAAAGTGATTTTCCTTCTTGTTCAAGTTGTGGGACTCTAATTCGTCACTTCGATTTTCGACAATGGCGATTTCAATGGTTCACTTTCAATTCCAATCCATCAGCATTTTTGAGGGTTCTGAAACTCTTTCCAAGTCCCCCCAAAAAATATTAATGAACTTTTAGTTATGAGTTTAACCTATGTTAAAGTTACCATTCCTGACAAACCGTTAAATCGTAAAATTTTCTCACAGGAAAGTTATTTTTCTCATAACGTATTTGGAAACTTCCGGGTAATATGGCCTGTGTGCTCAAAATCGCTATCCTAAAATTTAGATCGGATGCCTTATGAGATGGAGGGTGACAGAGGCAGCATTCATCGCACCCTCCAATCGGTTTCCGCCTCAAAAAGGGCACTAGAGCTTTTAAGCTACGATCAAATGAATTCTCTTGCAAGGTTCTACTACCGTTGAGTGTATATGGTAAGGTTGGTAAAGAAATCTTAACACATGGAGATACACTATGGACTGCTCACTCTTTACTAGGTAGCAGTGATTTGCTGCAACCATGAAATCGGACAAGTTTCACCTTGTTGGCATTACAGTCATACGAGGATTTTGATTGAAGGATCCAAAGTGAGACCCTTGGACAGGTTTACTCCAACCCACCAGCCTCTATTTACTTTCTAAGACTTACAGTATGCATTATTGAACTAAATATAATTGGAAGAAGGTGTTTACGCTCACTGCTGGCTACGGATGATCAGGTACCAATTGGAAAATCAAGTAATATTTTAACTGATCCATTGCCGTACCTCCTCTTGTTCAAAGACTGTCGTCTCATGAGATTCTTAAGATTATCTTTCGGCGTCTCACTTTACTAGGTGATATCCAATGACTGCAGCATATTCATGATCTGTCGAAAAAAATTTCTCTCTCTTTCTCTTGGCAGAGCCAAACAGCTGGGAGCAAAATTAATTTCCTTCAGATCTTCACAAAGCATATTTGCATTTTGTGGACTTGCCTTGCAGTCAAACACAAAATGTTGCCAAGTTTCTTTTGTAGTCTGACACAGCCGAAATCTAGATGAAGGTGTTAGACCTATTTTGAATTGCACACTTCGTGTTAAAACTGCATCATATCTAATTCTCCGGTGCATGGAGTAATCTTGTCTGTCGCAGAAAAGAGGCCGAAACAACTTTAATATTTTTGTAAGTCTTCATCTCATACAGTCTCTAAATGTGGCAGGTCTGCTCTGAGTCTGAGGAATGACCTTTGTTGCACTTACAGCAAGAGAGATTTATCATTACCACTGATTCCTTTATGTCAACATCAGACTTCTTTAAAACTTGCATTTTCTGCCAAACCACGAGCCAAAAATGAAATCAATAAGTGTCTATTTTCAGTTCAAAAATAAACAAAAACAAAAATAACGCAGGAGAAATACAACTTATTATAAGAAGGTGGACTGGTTTATCCTTAAAGAGGATGAAAATGCATTACTCTACTTTGCATTTAAGGAATGAGTTATTGTCTGGAGGAATACAATGGAATGTGGGCTTTCTCAATGTATTCAATATGAGGTCCTAAATTTTCCTACATATAAACTACACAACTGTTCAAAATCTTATAAATGCCATGATTTTGACAAGGTTTTATCTTTTCCTTTATTTACAGAGGAGGAGATTATGGTTTCAGAAGGGAAATAAGCCAGAACACTGAACTTTCCAATTTATATTTTAAAATCCTTTTATGAAAGACAATGTGAGACACAAAACAACCGTATTTTATAATTTCTTAGTGGTAAATCCCCCCTCCTGATGCTCTTTAAGCATAAGTGGAAATGGGTGGCATTGTCTAATTAGAATGCGTAGATGATTCGGCCTAGATGGACACACTAATAGCTCTGTCTAAAAGTGAAATTATAACTAAATTTTCCATTTAAGGGTAGGCTATGAACCATTGCGATTTAATATTAACATTAATTTTTTGATTTTATCAGATACGGTAGAAATCGTTTGCCAGTTTATTAAACTAAACCAATAAAAAATAATAATATTTACAACTATAAATACAGAGTGCCATAAAATACAACTTACCTTATAAGTTTTTGTTTCTTCTGGTTTGTTCAACAGTCTGAAAACGGCTTCTCTAGTATCAGGTTTAACCTCGACTAGTTCATGCATAAGGTTTACACTGATTTTCCTTTCTTCAACAATTTTCCATAGAGCGTCAGCGTACTTTTTCACGCCGAACAGAGCCCCGAGCGAAGTGTTGAAATAAATATTTGCTTTGTCCCTTACACCATGCTAAAAAAAGTGAGGCGTTACTAATTATTTGTGCCGATTCCTATGTAGACTTAAAAAAGGAGTGTCCCGCTAAGGAAGATGGTTTGATGTAGATATTTGACGGTTAATGAAGTATCCACGAAAAGCTTTGTGACAGATGCACGTACTTCAGCAAAATTTACTGAGTTGGAAATCCACATCGGTAACGAACAAGGAGCTTAACTAGCATTATTTTTATTTTAAAAGACATATACACCTTCAGTCAGTACTTTCACTGGGCAGTTTCTTACGAACAAGAGATGGCATATTAGTAAAAATTACCCTGACATTTAAATAGGGAGAAGATAAATACTAGATACGCCACAATAACTCAAGTGAAAATAATATTTGAAAGTAAAGTACAAGGAAAATTATATCAAAAATTTTTCGTATTTGATTATAAAATTCAAAAATAATGAAGATAGAAATTACATTAACCCATATTATACTTGACTTCTCAAATCCGTTAGATCATTTAGTACATGACCTTTAATTCCAACCAGTAGAAACTAGACTGAAAAGCCCGTTAGTAAAATCCAATATTCAATCAAATTAAAAACGACAATAAAAAATCCTGGGGCATGTGAAAAGGCACCCAGGGGAAGAGCAACGGTATGGCTACCATCAAGATTTTCTAATAAAAATATATTTGTATTTGCATTAAGAAATTTAAAATAATGACTGAAGGAAAGCATTTTACACTGCATCGTATCGAATTTCAGATTTTCCAGATCATGAGGCATTCGATCATTATCTTAGAAACCAGACTAAAGCTGTTGATAAAATCCCCGATTTGATCGCCTTAAAAATTGCAAAATATCCCGAGGCATGTTAAAGGGTAGCCGTGGTGAGAGCCATGGGATGGCTACTCTTACGGTTTCCTATTAAAAATATATTTGCATTAGGAAATAATGACTGAAGGAAAGCAAATTACACTATATCGTACTTGGATTTTCAAATTCTCCAAGTCATTAGATATTCGATCTTTAATTCAAACCGGTGAAAACTAATGGAAACTAGACTGAAGTTATTAATAAATCTACCATTCGATTATCTTAAAAATGAAACAAAAAACCGGAGGCGTGTTAAAGGGTAACCTGGGGAGGATTTTCTCCAGGATTTCCCATTAAAAATGAATTTATAGTTGCATTAAGAAACTTGAAATAATGATTGAAGGAAAGCAGATTACGGTATATCGCTTTAAATTTTTAAATCATTAGGTATTCGATCATTAATTCAAGCCTGTTTATCGTAGAACGAGACTAAATCTGTTAGTAAAATGCACTATTTGATAGCCTTAAAAATGGCAAAAAAAATCCCGAGGCTTGTCAGAGAGCAACATGTGGAGGGCAATGGGATAGCTATTCCCATAATATAATAAAATATATAAATAACAGTTTTTCAGTATTCAAAATAAGTTACCACATTTTGACAGAGTTTCAACCTTTGCCAAGCTTCGCGAGCAAGTACTTGCACGGAAACAGTACATGACGTGAAACAAGAAACAAAAACGCAAAGAAAATAAATAAGAAAACGACAAAATCAAAATAAGGATGAAATTCAGTGAGTGAGTATAAAAAAAAGAGATAAAAAGCAGATATTTCGGCAAAGACTTCCGATAACCCGTCCTCAATGCTAAAAAAAAGAAGGAAATATCGCCGGAAAATCACAATCGTTTTGACTTGGTCTTTTCTTATATATTTTTCTTCGTTCTTCGTTTTTTATTGAACGTCATGTGCAGCAAGTATTGCCTCAGAACATGTTTAAAGATTGAATTTATAAATATGGAGAACAGATTTACCCCTTTAGCATAGAATTTGCACATTTTAATGGATTTTAGCGTATTGTGTAAATAATCAATGCATTTTAATACATAGTTAGTCATATAATCCTTCTAAGTTACCCAGCACTAAATGACCAACCACGCTATTTTTGCTATTCACGATTGTAATTTGTGTTTCGACAGGACTTCCTTTAAAACATATATATATATATATATATATATATATATATATATATATATATATATATATATATATATTTAGTTTTGGATCAATTACAAGCTCTAACACTAAAATAAAAAAATCTGACTCGGGTTTCATATGGTACGTATAACAGTGGCTGAAAATGGTGAAAACATGTCAATTACACTAGAGCGTGAGCAAACGAAACGCATTTGCTGTGAAAAACCCAACGACCTCCTTAGGAAGAATGCTTTGATTTAACACACACACACCTTCCTCTACTAGTTTTAACAATGTTTAAATGTTTGACGGCCCATTTACACATTTTTTTCTTATCCGGGGAACTAGCCACGAAACAAGTAAAATCGTAGTCCAACGAGGGAGTCTTAATCCCCCCAATAATAAGATTTTTAGGGTTTAACGCGTAATTCGTAAGTATTTGTTATATAAGTCACACATTTTCATTTGGACCCAGAAATGTCCGATCCCCTCAAAAACAAAATCGACGCACAGGCACTGCTATGTTGCTAGTAGTCACGTGTAGTGCCACGTGAATATAATAGCCCCTCCCTCTCCCAGAAAGTTCAAATAGGGAAATTTCGACTCGTATTACAAAATTGCCAACCTTTCTCATATATTCATCCGCAATATACATGATCTTTTGCGGTGCTCCAGCACATTTGACAGGAGTATTGGGGAAAGTAAAAATGGCATTTCCTTCTTTAAAGTCTTTCAGGGATTGAAACGTTTTATCAACATATTCTGTTGAATAATTTGAACCAACTCCTGGTGTTTCAAATGCTTCCGGCAAGCCCTTTATCTGAAAATAAATAGGATTAAATAACTTGACGGTAAAAAAAAAGAATAAAAAAAGGAACAGAAAAACAATAGAAGAACAAAAAGGCTAAGGAAAGAAACAAAGAAAAACGGAATAGATAATTGACTTAGTGGCATACTTTATTATTATTGATTTACTACCGGCGAAAAAAAATAAATTATAAAAGACAGAGTATAGAAGAATAAGAAAAAAAATACACTTTAATAAAATGCGCTAAAATCACACTAGTACAAGAATGATCAGATATAATAACATCAGCTCTGAATTTTACAGTTCTTCTTTTGACAGCTGGGAAGTGGTACTTCTGGGTATGCTGCTTTTTATGTGGCACATGGGGTTCACAAAAGAACTTGGCATATACATAGAGTGCATTTTATATATCCTTCTTATATATTGTCCTGAAAGGTCTATAGAAGAGAGCTAGGGCAAAGAGATGAGGGGTTGCGGTAACATTATAAACCCAGACAAGCAAGTAGCGGTTAAAATTATTCCAGTTGACAACAACCAATCCACAAGATTCCCGTAAACGGGAACAAAAGGATGAATCAAAGATGACCAAGTGTCCTACAACGTGGATGGAATAGTGAGGCCCGGCTACATGAGTAATTTGCAAGGCTTAATCTGAACAATGTCTTTGAACACCTATGGTGACATTTTGCTGTCTTAACAATACCCTTTCATAACATGGGTCATTTCTTTAGAAGGACGACAGCCCAAAGGCGAAGAGATAAGGATGCCAGCCATGAGTTTATAGTTTACATTATATACACGCAATATGATGCAGCAATCTTGTTCAATGAGCTTTGAGCAAAATATTGCGGTTAAGATCAGAATCAAAGGCTCGGCATATGTCAAGTGCTCCCAAGACAAGAACATCACCCCTATTATCCGCATGGATAAGGTAGATTTGCGATGCTGCCAGAGAATAGGTTCCGGTCCTGAATGCTCTTTGAACCCGGACAGTTCAGTTGAAATGGTACACGTGAGTGCATTTTCGTCCACAATGAGGGATTCAAACAACCCCCTTACTATAGTTAATTCAGCAATCGGGCGATATGAAAAACCTTGGTCAGCGTGTTTACTACTTTAGAGAATAGGTGTACCGGTTCAACGTCGAAGCTGTCTGAAACTATGCTAGTATTGGAAATAACTTAGAATAATAATGAAAGGTCCCGATGGAGAATATCACTGACTGAGCTTTGATGGGCGCCAGGTATACCATTGGCCCCTTTGACTTCTTTTCTTTAAGCCTATCAATACTTTAACGCATTATGGATGGTGCAAACAAGAAACCAATTTTCTTGACTGCGAACTGTAGTTACATACCGAGGATATGGAGAAAAGGGATTTGTGAGAAAGAAATGATGCTTGATCTGGTTTCGTAGCACTACCCTATTTCGGTACCCAAGTTCGTAAATGGGAACCCAGAAAACAACCTCTTAGGAGTGAAATGTATTTATCCCACTATGATTTAGTAAAAATCTCTTATTTATCGTTTCATGAAATAACTACAGCTGCGAACTACATTTATGACAAAAAAGAAAACAACTATAAAATTATGACCTATTGGTTCACTGTTTCGCAGCTCTACAATTCAAAATTGTCGAGCAAACATTTTCAGCATAATAAAAGTCGGAACAGAATAAACATTTCTTCAAAAACGAAAGTTTCAAATATGCACTCAAAGCTCAAAATTTACTGTATTTTTGAAAATCTATATTCGATATACAATCAACATAAAACAACCAGAACACAGTGTATCAGGCAATATTCTAATATTATAAAGGAAAAAAAAATCGAAATCCAGGAGCTTTAAGATTTGTAGATATGCTGGCCTAAAAAGTACAAAACACTTATGATTAGGCAAAGTGAAAAAAGCTTGTGAAAAGTAAATAAGAAAAAATCACATTGGTCTACTATAGTCTAATCGAGTAAAACAATGGGAGACGATCTATGGATGAGTCAAAATTGCTGTAGCTAGGAACAAAAGGTTTTATAGCTCATTTGTTAGGTTCAAATTATTCTTATGCTTAAAATAATTCTTTTGTGTAATGTGGGTACTTGGCTTAAAGTGCCAAGATCACTAGAATCGAAACATTTTTTGCCCTAGACCTACCTTATGTCCATTTATACCTGAAATCCGCGATTATCTAGATTATGAACTGTCTTCAGAACTTATAATATTGCAAATTACTAAATGCTTTCAGAGTAAACCAAAAAAAAAGAAATGCGTGAAAAATGTACCCCATTCTTACTTATTTACTTTTTGTCAACTAAAGGCATTTGAGGCAAATATTTGATATGAATTATTTTATTAAATTTAATCACTATCAATAAACATCGGTATTATTTAGGAAGGCAAGCAATGTATCAGACAGAGGAAAAGCAGAAATAACAGCCACCGAAACTCAAACAAGGAATAAATTGAAAAACCGGAGAATCATCAGTAAATCTGTACATATGATTTTTACATAAGGGAACAACCGTTCAAATTATGACTTTTGATAACTAAAAAAAATGTACAATGTAAGCATTATTTCCAATAATAGTTGAAAATACCAAGTAATTGACTTTTGAGAAAAAGTCCGGATGGCTAAAGAACTATTTTAAATGAGGAAATAAAAAAGAAAAAGAAGAAACATTTTAATATTAAAAAATAAAGATAAAAAAACTCAACTGGAACATATTTGGGCGAAAATTCTTTCCTTTTTCCAGTTATCGGTCTTTAGTCTATTTATCATGTAAGTAAAGGAATTAAAAAGAGCTTAATAATTTATAAAATCACCATTTTTCTTTTTAGTCTATCTTCTTCAGTCTTAAACAAATGGTAATAAGTTGATATATATTACAAACGAAAGCACAGATAGGCTACTTATTAATAATTACAAGTAAAATCTCGTGGCAACTTAAGTGCTATGAGGCTCAAATACTGGCAAACACTCTTCCATCATCACTACTTCTTTACTGCAGTTTGTACTACCTACAGTAAAAATGGATTTTTCCTTGTCGATATTCAATATAAGCGCAAACATGAGTAAGTTTGACAATGATAATCGTCTGGAATAGACACATCGCGTGGGACAATTAAAATAAACCTAGAGAATGAGCAAAAAGCAGTTTTGTGTCGGAATTTGACCCCTACATGCCGAAATTTAGTAAGCTAACCTAGAGCCGTAAAAATGTACAAACCCAACGCGCACTTTCTCAGCAGTCCGCAAACATGGAATCACTTCCTAATTAGGCATTGCAACCAAACTTAAATGACCCAAAACGGGGCTAGTGTGCTACCTTGTCTGGGGCATACAGTCCAGATAAATATCACTTCCTAACGTTCCATGACTTAGAAGCCAACTTCTAAAAACAAAATAGCACACAATTTAGTAGCAATATAATAGCACTCACTCTGTTGTATTCTAGCTTTATACCAAGTGCTACGACTAGATATTCGTATTGGACATTTTCACCACTGCTAAGGCTGACAGTATTTTCTTTTGGCTTGAAAGAGGCAACACTGTCCTTAATCCAAACTGCTTTTTTGGGCAAAACTTCGGACATTGGTTTAGCAGAATCTTTAACAGATTTCATTCCTCCTCCAACTAAGGTCCACATTGGTTGATAGTAATGGGTCTGAAATAAAATCTACTATGATGACTTATTAATAAATAAACAAAAACTAGAGGAAGTTTCTAAAATATTATTTGATTCTATCAGTATTAAATTACTGTAAATTGGATTTATGGGAATATCTCCAGTATCTCTATTTCAAGCAAGGTCTCTAATTATGTATTTTTTAATTTCAATTGCCTCCCAAGTAAATTACGGTAAACCATTTACTGTGGGAATTAAAATTGACTTAACAAAAAGAACTAAACGATACAGCAAAACCATAATCCAGCAGCATTTCTCCCGATCTTGATACTATTAACAATGAACAAAAAAAAAATTGAAAATTTCCATATGAAAATCTAGCATTTAAATGTTCGGAAATTTTATGTGCTTTGCAACGCATTTTGTTATGAAGACACTTTTTATTTTAGTATTTCAAATTATTCCAATGAGGCACTCGAAACAATCATAAATAATTATGCAAGAAGAAGAAAAATGACGGTAAGTTCTTTTGGAAAATATTGCCTGTTTTACTTTCAAACCCTTTGACTTGGCATGCTACGTTTTGCCTAGACTTCCTTAACATGCGGATGATTTGGGGAATCTATGTTTTCTGTATGACATTAAGTAAAAGAAAATTAAGTTTTTTCAAAATAAACTAAAGAGCGATGTTAAAGCGTAAAACTAACCGAATTTGTCTATACATGGGGGTGGCTAAGGCGCCTCTAATCCACTGCTCTTTACGCTACTGTAGCTCTCCAAAAAGCATGTAAAATTAAAATAATGTAACCGTTTGGTAATTATAAGTGTTTATTTGTCAATGACCTCTTAAGTCACTTGGACTGAAAATTTTATTGACAAAAAAAAAAAAAAAAAAAAAAAAACTGAATAAGCCCTTTTAGTCTCAAAGTATTGTGATAAAAAAGATGAAGGATTCTATCTTTATTTTTGTGTTACAGCTTCCATTCATGAATTAGCGACATAAAAGAGTCAAAATTTAGAGTAAAGAGTTGGGGGCGAAGGGGCTTAGCAGCCGTCATCATTTATAGGATAATTGTCCTTCTTTTAAAGTTTTAATGTCACTCTGGTGTAATTTGAAGAAAAAATGTTTCAGGATATTAGTTTGTTTTGAATGTCAAATCATGGGTAGCTCTAAATATTAAGGGGCCAGCCCCCCTTTCACTTTCTTTAATCTTTTCACTATGGTCTAAGAAAGAAAGAGATAGTTTATGTTCAATTGCAATTGAGGTTTTAGTCAAATTAGCAGTATTATGTGTGGTTATTTCGAGTGATACACTGAAAACTTTCAACGTTAAATTAAAACGTGCCTTCATAGCAAAATACTCTTTAGAACACGTCAAGACTAACAAAACATTTCAAATGCTAGATTTTTATTTAAAAAAAAAAACATTTTTTCTATAAGTTGATATCAGAAGCGGGAGAAGTTTTGATGGATACGACAGAAAACAGACTCCTAATGCATTAACTAATTTCATAGAAAGTTAGCCTACTTTTCAGCTTCTAGTATGGGACATACTTACAGCTTCTAGCACGGGATATCATGTCATACGAAAAAAATAGATGATAAAAGGCGAAAGTTTCCATTAATACGAGATGTTAACAAAGCGCCAAAATTACTGACTCTAAAAAGTGTTAAAAGTAGGATGAATATAGATGAATTTCAAAAGAGAGTAGAAAAACCAAGGGAACAGGCTATTTATCTTAGTTTGATAAAAAGAAATGTAACATAAAGGCTTGTATTGACACTTTAGCACAGCCTGAGTAAAAAGCTATGGGCCTCTCCTGTGGTGTTTTTTTCTTACCCCTAACCACTACGTATGGAAGGGATGATTATAGAAACTTCAGAGAAAAACCATTAGATTGAAAATTAAAATTTCCAGTGTCCTTTTTTAGAATCAAAAGTGATAGGAGGGCAACCAGCCAGCCCGGGGCTCTTTTCACTACTCAGCGTCCTCGTGGCCAATATCGGATCCGTATTTTGAGGTAGCCTTTAGTAGTGTAAGGGACAATACTAATGAACTAAGTTCACTAGCATAATAGCAAGCCGCCCAGACAGGTATCCGACGCTTTTGGCGAATGACCTTATATTCCTGTCAGGACTAGCAAATATTCAATCTTCACTGAATAGAAGGATTGACCAGTTATTATAATACTTTTGAATCTTTTGAACTGAAAATCTTTGGACTGGTGAACATGGGTTTTTGGAATTTTTTTATGCAGCTGAACCAGTAGTACTATATGCCTGGTCACCGACACTACCTAGTTTATTGTATGCTTTCAATCGGTGTTATTTGTACATTGGAATGATAAATACTAGCATCACATTTTTTTTTTAAATAGTGAAGATAAAATACTCAAAGAAAGTATGTGCACATGATATAGTTATCGTTGCATCGAATGCTGATAAAGACACATATTTGAACTATGAGACAAGAATTAACGGATATCTTACTGAAAATGTATGCGTGCGTTGTTCCTTTGGAGCCTAAATTGGAGGACTAAATTCCTTTGGAGCATCGAAAAGATTCAACCCTAATGATTGTGGATATGTGAGAGTAGCATTTCCAGAGAAGTTAGTGCTCAAAGATAATGCGAACCTGAAACTAATAGTTGAGGATGAGGGTCAACTTCTTGCTATGGGCTCTGGCAATACGCTACTCGTAGACAGATCCCATTGCCATCTTTCTGGCGTTAGCATTCAAATGAAAGCAAATGGAAAAAGAAATATCTACTGCTACAATAAAATGACAATGCATATATTATCTATGTGCCAAAACTTCGAACTATATAAAAATAATGTGGTAATAGACCGTGAAATCGACAGCAAAATAAAACTGACATTGCCAGACGATAGAACAACGGGAATTGTTGAAAAAAAAACAAAGCGCAAGTAAACATTATTACTACCATTGATTGTACACCAACAGATATAGTCAAACGAACCCATTGGTATCAATGATAAAATGTGCGATGCGATTGTACCTGAAACCATTTTAAAACTCATGCATGCCACCAAAATGGAATAAGTGTTATGTAAAAATAAAACATAATGAAACTTCT
Source organism: Artemia franciscana (assembly GCF_032884065.1). Taxonomy (NCBI): domain Eukaryota; kingdom Metazoa; phylum Arthropoda; class Branchiopoda; order Anostraca; family Artemiidae; genus Artemia; species Artemia franciscana. Next base: position 21,289,353 of record NC_088865.1, on the reverse strand, counting down.
TATGGAATGGATTCAAGCATTCATTTTTATTTTTACGATGATATTCTACATGTCGATATTACAATAAAAATATTTCATACATTACAATGTTATGTTTCCATTAGTTTTGAGGGTACGCTGGCAAGTCGAGCGTTTAAAATGTTTGTTAAAAAGTCGAAGATATAAAAAAAAGAATTTCCAGACATACATACTACTAGATGGCTCATAGGGGGTATAGATAGATAGATAGATAGGTGTATTTCAAAAACCCATGGGCCATATACACACAAAAATATAAATGAATAACAAACAAGCAAGGAAATTAACAACAGTACGAACACGCACAAAAAACAGGAATTCAACGCAAAAAGTGCCTAATCTAACTACAAAAGAAATTAGTTTTATACAACTTTTTCTTCTTATTAAGGATTTATCTATATATTCTCCCACTCGAAATACTGTGGTTGGGTTACTATTTTGTAGAATACCCGGAAGCATCAAATCAATCCCATGCAAATAAATTTCCCGTAAATCCAAGAGCACCGGGCATTGCCGGAGAAAATGATCCAAGCCTTCATCATCATCTTTACAAAGGGGACAAACATACCACCTATCAGGACCAACTATCATTTTATTTTTGTCGAACGTTTTTTGCCTGTTCTGGATTGGAAGACAATTCGCCCTAAGCTGAATCCAACGACGTAGAATCATAGCAGGTAAATTAAATTTAAAATAAACTTCCGTTCCAAAACTAGGTTTTGCCTGATTATAATGTTGTTGCGTTGTAGAATCTAAAACCAGCCCTTGCCAATGCTGAATTTCCTGACTCTCTAATATAAATCGTACCTGGCTTTCTAAATTTGTTGGTACATCACTAGAGCAAAGACCATTATTCCATAAATAAGGCATTCCTACTTTTTTCTAGTAATGATTTAATTTGGGATGGCCACGAGGTTTTTAAACCACATTTCAACATCTCTTCATATGCCACTCTTACTAGTCTATCTTAATTACTCTTAGTTAACTTCAGCCAGAATCTAAGCATTAAAATATACCTACGTAGCTTTAGAGAAAACAGGCCCATATCACCTTTCAGAATCTGTGAACGAGTTGTCTGATGTAGGGGGTATATTAGAATCTGAGATAGGTTAACAGGGATTTTACCAAAGCCTGAAAGAGATGAGCTGGATTTTCTTCCAAAATCCACAGAAAAAAGCAAATATGCACTCAGACACAGAGACACAAAGAGAGAGAGAGAGAGAGAGAGAGAGAGAGAGAGAGAGAGAGAGAGAGAGAGAGAGAGAGAGAGAGAGAGAGAGAGAGAGAGAGAGAGAGAGAGAGAGAGAGGGAGAGAGAGGGAGAGAGAGAGAGAGAGAGAGAGAGAAACACATACAAACACATGAGTCAGACACACAAACATACAAAGACAGACACAGAGACAAGCAAACACGCGCTCAGACACGCAGTTACAGAGAGAGAGAGAGAGTGACAAGCAAACATTTCAGTAATTCGGTAGTATTATTCCTCACACTAATGCCGTTTTGTGCATACTTGTCGAAAGATCTAACATATATAGCCCTGGGGAAGATATAATCCCCCGAACCCGGGGGTAAAGGCTGTAAATCATGCAGAATGCCAATATCTCACAATTAGGTTTTAAAGAGGAAAAAATTGATCTTAGATGGCCAATTGGCTAAAAATTTCAGGGGTCGTTTCCTGGACAAAGAGGGACACATATTTGTTGGGAAAGGTGGGTGACGAAGTTTCCAGAAATGGGCCATATTTTTTGTTTCTGGTCAGTTTGAAATTTTCAGCCACAAATTCTTGGTCCAAGAGGAGCCTAATACACAAAAAATTGAGAGGGTACAGGCCCCAGAAAATGGGGCTCAAAAAGGGCAAAGGGGTCATTTTCTAGTCGGCTTGAAATTTGCATCTTTAATCCTTGGGTCATGGGGGATTTAATGAACAAGTAAAATAGAAAAGAAAATCTGTTTTCCCCGGATACTACTACTCTTAACAGCTCACTGCAACATCAAGCGACCTGAGGATAACACAACTGCCCATGGTCTTCTTCTATTCGAATCTATCAAAAGTTTCCCTCTTTACACCGTCCCAAGAACTTCCAATTTCCTTTTAATTCTTTCGTTCGACCTCTTCCTACCCCATTCAGGGACGTCCTGCTTTTCTCCTGACCATAGATGGATGGTTGAAAAAGACAAGGTTTGGCAATATGTCCTACTTCATCCACAAAACGCGTCCAAGTCACCTCGATCTTTCTCTCACCATAGCCCCAGAGAGCGGGAAAATAAGACCACATTTTCGCAGGGTGTATTGTTTGAAATACGGTAAGTCAAACGGGTACCCAAAACAGCCCCTGGACAATTCCTCTAAAAAACATCAAACAAATCCTCCTCCCCCTTCTAAAGCACCTATGTTTCAGAACCATGCCATGGAGGTTTTTTAGTTGAGGCACGGCCAACCCACATATTGCAGGAAAAATGCCAACATAATTCAAACGTCAAATATCTTTGGTTTTGCTGATGATATGGCCCTTCACAGTCCCTGGGGAAAGGGCTGCACAATGTACCGGCATCGGCCGTATTTATATCACGTGCATCGGTATGGGCGTATTGTTATTAGGCGTATGGGTATCGCAAGTATCTATACAGATTTTTAATAGCTCATAAAAAATATATTGCACACATCAACGCCCAGTGGCGTAATTTTGTCAAAATCCTTGGGGAGGGGGACAAAGTTGAAGCCAATTTTCCAAAATCAAGTGAAAATGATAGTGAAAGCTGACAAATGAGCAATATATTACCATAGAGGCAAAGATATACTGAAACAAGAGCTAACAGCTCACATGGCAATTATGACGAGGTCGGAAGAGCCAAGAACCAAAAGCTCATATGACATGAGCTCTAGCAAAATTCTAAGAATCAATAGGTTCATTTAAAAGGAAAATCAGACGCTTAATGCCGGTCGGGATCTAAAATAAGAGCTCTGAGACACGAGGTCCTTCTAAATATCAAAATTCATTAACATCCAATCAACCACTCCTAAGTTAAAAATACTTCATTTTTTCTAAGTTTTCCTCTCCCTTCAGCCACCCCCTCCTCAGATGGGCGAATCGGGAAAAACGACTTTATCAAGTCAATTTGTGCATGCCCCTGATATGCCTACCAATTTTAATCGTCGTAGCACCGAACTCCTGAAGCACCGAACTCGCCAAAGAACTGGACCCCCCTAACTCCCCCAAAGAGCGTGGATCCAGTCCAGTTACTTCAAGTACGTATCTACGACGGTTGCTTATTCTACCCACCAAGTTTCATCCCGGTCTCTCCACTCTAAGCGTTGTCCAAGATTTCCGGTCCCCCAAACTACCCCCAATATCACCAGATCTGGTCCGGATTTAACATAGGAGCTCTGAGACATGAGTTCCTTCTAAAAATCGAATTTAAAAATACCTCACGAACCTTCACCCATTCTTAGGCTAAAAATACCTCAATTTTTTCCGAATTAACACCCCCTCTAACTCCCCCAAAGAGAACCGATTCAGTCCAGTTATGGCAATCACGTATCTAGGACTTGTGCTTATTCTTCCCACCAAATTTCATCCTGATCTCTCCACTCTAAGTGTTTTCCAAGATTTCCGGCCCCCCAAATCTCCCCAGAGACAATGAATCCGTTCGGGATTTTAAGTAAGAGATCTGAGTTACTAGGTCCTTCTAAATGTGAAATTTCATTAAGATCCGATCACTGCTTCGAAAGTTAGAAATACCTAATTTTTCTAATTTTCAGAATTAACCCTCCCCTTTAACTCCCCCAAAGAGAGCGAATCCGTTCCACTTATGTCAATCACGTATCTAAGATTTGTGTTTATTTTTCCTACCAAGTTTCATCCGGATCCCTCCACTCTAAGCGCTTTCCAAGATTTTAGGTTCCCCCCTCCAACTCCCCCAATGTCACCAGATCCGGTCGGGATTTAAAATAAGAGCTCTGAGAGACGATACACTTCTAAATATCAAATTTCATTAAGATCCTATCACACCTTCGTAAGTTAAACATACCTCAGTTTTTCTATTTTTCCGAATTAACACCCCCTCCAACTCCCCCAAAGAGAGTGGATTCAGACCCGTTAAGTCAATCACATATCTAGGGCTTGTGCTCATTCTTCTCACCAAGCTTCATCCTGATCTCTCTACTGATCCGGTCGGGGTTTAAAATAAGGGCTCTGAGACACGATATTCTTCTAAATATCAAATTTCATTAAGACCTGACACCTGTTCGTAAGTTAAAAATACCTCAGTTTTTTCAATTTTTACGAATTAACCATCCCTCCCTCACTCCCCCCCCCAGATGGTCGAATCGGAGAAACGACTGTTTCTAATTTAATCTGGTCAGGTCCCTGATACGCCTGCCAAATTTCATCGTCCTAGCTTATCTGAAAGTACCTAAACTAGCAAAACCGGGACCGACATACCGACAGAATTTGCGATCGCTATATGGCATTTGGTGTTTACCAAGTGCCATAAGAAAAACTGAACTATTTCTCTGGATACTTGAATTGTGCAGGCTTATCTTAGTTTTGACAAGATTTTTTGCAGAAACTAAATTTCAGCTGGGGGGGCAAATTTGGGTTTGGAGGGGCAGTTCCCCCCAGCCCCATAACAAATTACGCTCCTTTCTACGTCCTTCCAATAAACTCCACCATCAGCAAGTTCCAAATGGCACTAAAACGGCACTTTTGGTGCCATGCCTCAAGTGGAAAAGCTGGGGCTAGTGGGCCACCAAAACATTTTAGAGTGACGTTTAATGGCTCAATTGAAAGCTATTACTAATACCTGCGTGATGTTTATCAATTCTACCATCCGTAAGTGTGATATAGCACTAAAAAATAAACTTATGATGCCACTTCTTAAGTAGAAAAGCTGAGAAGTATAAAACAGCATCATCATTGCAATACTTATGGTCTAAAACCTTTAACCGGAGGTTCACAAGACCACCTCCCGTGTCTTCCTTCTCCAAGCCCCTTAATAAACTACGCAATTAAGATACAAGCACTAGTACATCAAATTAGATTATTAGAGGCGTGGTTCTGTTGGTAAAGCGTTCGACTTCGAATTACAGTGGCTTGCGTTCGACTTCTACTTGTTTTTTTTGTTTCTTCAATCATGGTTTTCTCCCTTCTATACGATCACTTTCAGTTAACTTTACTTTGTAAATGTGATGCATTCATTTTTTGACATATGTCCCAGGAAGGAATTTGGTCAAGCATTTTGATTAAAAAAGGGATAGAGATCATCCAGTCCATCGTTTGTAACGGCATTCTGAGTAGATCACTTAATCCTTCCCCCAACGAGTAGCATAATTTATAAAAATCCTGCGGGGGGGGGTCAACGTTGGAGCGAATTTTTCCAAATTAAGTGAAAATGACAGAGTAAACTGAAAAATGAGCTGTATAGTAATAAAAATGGTAAAGATATACCAAAGAAAAATGACATGTTTCAGTGGATGCTTGAATTATACAGCCTTATCTTAGTTTTGATAACATTTTTGGAGAATCCAATTTTCAGCTGGGAGGGGAGGGGGGTAAACTATGGTCTGGAGAAAAACTGAGATCTGGGAGGGGAGTTGTCTCCTCTGCCCCATAGAAAATTACGCCCCTGGTCCCAACCCCCTGCCAATTAGTGGTTAGAAAAGTGTAGGCATGTGGTTCTGGAACCACTCAAAGTTGTATATTAAAAGAAGGATTACTTATTGTTATACTTACTTATCAAATTATTTACTTGAAAATTCCACCGTAATATTCTCTCCATGCGTAATACTGTGCATCCAAACAGGAAGAAAGACAAATGAAAATAGTTCTCTAGGAGAATTCAGCTAATTCTTCCCAAAATTTTTGAAATAAAAACAAATCTAGTTTATAATACCATATATCGTGCCTAGACAAGAGATGATCTTTTTTGAAATTTCCATTCATTCCTTAGTAATGAGTGGCTTTCAAACAGTTCGTGGTAACGAACTGTAGTAAGGAGCGACCCGGCTCAATAGTAAACGAAACTCTAGAAAACGGAATTTTGATACTAATAGATGCATGAAAAGGATCGGATTGATTTTAAGAATATAAATTTCATCAAATTTAGTCTTACTCATCAAAAGTTACAAGCCTGAGAAAATTTTCCATGTTTTGGAAAATAGGGGGAAATACCCTCTAAAAGTCATAGGATCTTAACGAAAATCACACCATCGCATTCAGCGTATCAGAGAACCATAATGTAGAAGTTTCAAGCTCCTTTATACAAAAATGTGGAACTTGGTATTTTTTGCCAGAAGACCAATCACGGGTGCCAATCACGGGTGCATGTTTATTTGTTTGTTTTTCCCAGGGGTGATCGTATCGACCAAGTGGTCCTAGAATGTCGCGACAGGGCTCATTCTGACGGATATTAAAAGTTCTAGTGCCCTTTTTAAGTGACCAAAAAAATTGGAGGGCACCTAGGCCCCCTTTCACGCTCAATTTTTCCCAAAGTCAACGGATCAAAATGTTGAGATAGCCATTTTGTTCAGCATAGTCGAAAAAACATAATAACTATGTCTTTGGGTCTGACTTACTCCCCCACAGTCCCCAGGGGAGGGGCTGTAAGTTACAAAAGTTCGACCAGCGTTTAACTACAGTAATGGTTATTTGGAAGTGTACAGACCTTTTCAGGAGGATTTTCTGGTTGGGAGGGGGGTTGAGGGGAGGGGGATACGTGGGAGGATCTTCTCTTGGATGAATTTATCATGGGAGAAGAGAAATTCCATGAAGGGGGTGCAGGATTTTCTAGCATTATTTAAAAAAAAAATGAAAAAATAAATATGAAAAAGTGTTTTCCACTGAAAGTAAGGACCAGCATTAACACTTAAAACGAACAGAGATCATTACGCGCATGGGAGGTTCATCTCTTCCTAAATACCTCGCTCTTTACGCTAAAGTATTTTTTTTAAATTCAACTATTTATTCTACAGCCTATTTGATTCAGGGGCCAATCTTAAAGAATTGGGACGAAATGTGGAACTTTGTATTTTTTTGCCTTAAGACCGATCACGGGTGCGTGTTTATTTGTTTTTTTTTTGTTCTTTTTTTCCCAGGGGTGATCGTGTCGACCAAGTGGTCCTAGAATGTCGCGAGAGTTGGAGGAATTTGTCATGGGAGAAGAGAAATTAAAGCTTTAGTGTAAAGTACGTGGTATTAACGAGGGGGCAAACCCCCTTATATACATAATAAAAATGCACGAATATATAAGTTCGTTACGTAAGATAATTTGTAAGTTACGTATATTTTTTACTAATAAAAACGTTCGTTGAAAATTGAAAATTCTAGTTGCCTTTTTAAGTAACTGAAAAACTGGAGGGCAACTAGGCCTCCTCCCCCACCCTTTTTCTCAAAATCGTCTGATCAAAACTAAGAGAAAGCCATTTAGCAAAAAAAATTAATACGCAAATTTCGTTTTCATTATTCATTTGCGAAGAGCCGAAATCAAACATACATTAATTCAAAAATGTTCAGAAATTAAATAAAAAAACAAGTTTTTAAAACTAAAACTAATGAGCGACATTACGCTAAAGTTATTTACTGTATTATACAGTAGAAATGAGAGAAAGAGTCAAACTTTAGCGTAAAGAGTGAGACGTTGAGGAGCGAACAGCTTCTTTCATACACGGAGTAATTTCTGTTCGTTTTAAGTTTTAATGTCACTCCTTACTTTCAGTAAAAAAAAAAACTTGTTTTTTTTTATTTAATTTCACTGAGGAGCGTAACTAAACTTTGAAGCTCAAAAACTAAAAAAAAACGTGATTGAATAGAAATATTTTTTAACTAACATTTAAAAATGAATAAAGAATACAACCATTATTTTTTTATCGTAATATATTTCTCGAAGCCTTTTTTTACATAGGTACTAAAAGTAAAACAAAGGCTTAATAAAAAAAAAAAAAAAATATCAATACACAAAAACCCTGGACAATAATAGAAAAATTATAACAACTTTTGAGTTTAGCAAACAAAATTGCTAATAAGACTTTCCATAACAGTCAAAAACGGTTGTTTTGAAAGAAAAATCCAAAACGCTCAAATTTGGCGAATACACTTTTCTTTATTTATTACGCAAAAAGTTTGGGGGATGAAAGAATTGTGATTGTATGTTCAAATTCAGAGTAAGAACTGTTGTTAGGAAAAGGATGCTTTCTGTAGCCAAAAAAAACTGTTCCCAGTTTAACCAGACACGTAGAGCATTTCATTCTAGATTGACCGGCTTTTAAAAGGGTACCAAAACACTACGTGCATGAAAACTCGTGTCACCACGACTTAGCAATATTTTAGAAGCTATAAAGACCTTCAAACGAGTCCGCCAAGATGAGAAAAATGCAAGTCATCCTACTGTCAGCAAATTACGAATAAGAGTAAGCTTATTAAAATAAACCAGTTACGGATCTGTTATTATTCCAGGACTTTAGTACATTGACCACACTTCGAAAACGAAATTTTTTATCATAAAAAAAGTTTTTTCAACTGAAAGTCAGGACCATCATTTTAACACAAAACGAACATAAAATATTCCGTATATGAAGGGGTGGATCCCTTTTCAATACCTTGCTCTTCAAGCTAAAGTTTTTAGCATTCTAAAAAAGCTTCCGAGGCTCCTGTGTTTTAGGAGTCGTTCTTAATAAATTGGGACAAACAGTCAAATATTAGCGTAAGGAGCGAGGTAATGAAGAGGGCAAATCCTTGACATACGGAATAATTCTACTTGTTTTAAGTTCTAATGTTGCTCCTTACTTTCAGTTCAAAAAACTTCCCTTTTTATATAATTTCTGGTCGTTTTTAAACTAATGCTGGTAAATCTGGCTCACCCCTCTACAAATTCCCTCCCCTCACAGGAACCTCCATGGAAAGTCCTTCTAAAAAAAATACACATATTGAGCATTCCATTGTTAAAGGGGTAATGATGGCACATTCATTCCTAAAGATAAAGATAGTCCACAAAACTGAACAGTTAATATAGACATTTATTTTGAACTTTCTTAACTAAGTTTATGCATTCGAGGTGTGATAAAAATGTTTACAGTAGTGTACAATTGTATCAGCTCTTATTAAGGAAAGCCGTGGTTCTCTGTTCAGAGGAGGAGTGTGTCTAAAGCCTCAAAGAGAGTACTTTTTATGCCCCAATGTTCTAACTCTCCATTCTCCCTTCATTCCCAGGAATATTTTTGAACTAAGCCTGTAAAATAAGTACTGAGACGTGATAGCTTCTCTCTTATTGCAGAAATAAAGAGTGACATTAAAAGACTACATTTATATTTTAACCAATTCAGAAGGTATAGATGTAGAGGGGATAGCATCACGAGCGTCATCAGCAACTTTTCAGTGAGGGGAATGCTATAGGGAGCTTGTTTTCATTGATATTCAAGTAGGAATATTTCTCATTTTCTTATTTATACACATTTTTTTAGCAACTTCTTGTTTTCTACGAGGCATCCCCAAAAAGCACCCGCCAGTGTCCACAGGGGGCATCTCAGCAGATAAAAAGCTAGGTCTGAAGAACTCGCCATAAATGTCGTGTACATGATGACCCTATAATTGATTTTTGGTATTTTAGACCTTCACCTCCAAATAAATAGTACAGGGGTGCACTTTTTAAAAATGAAAATCGTTCGTGAAGCGCTGTTACGTGAACATTAAACTTGGATTTAAAACCAGGAGCTGAAGGAAGGGGTAGTAGGATCTCTGACATTTAAGAGAGGCTTGGATCAAACCATTCAAAGTAAAAGAACCGCAAGCAAAATGGACTCATTTCGATGAAAAACAAAACTCTGAAAAACTGAGTATTGATTACAATATGTAAAACAACAAAATCTATTATTTAGGCAAAATTTTGGAGCTGTTCATAGATGCCATTAATACATAAAAATTGCAGTTATAGAAATAGGAATGAAACTTTCAAAAAAGAGCGGCGATCTTAATGGAAATTACGCAATTAAATTGCCGCAGGAAAGCACCACATTCTAGCATTTTAGCCGAAACAGGGTCAAACAATTTTAGCAGAATTTCGAGGACTACTGAAAGGTTATTTTATATAACCGCCCAGTCTCAAAGACCATACTGGTGTGCAGTTTCGCTCCAATACATAAATGTAATCCACAAAAAGGAACCGTTACTTAACAATAACGTTTATATAACAAAACTAGACCTACGTTGCCTGAGCAACGTGAAGTATTGCGGCAACCTTTGTCCGGCTTCGCCGAATAAAGTGTTGCGAGAGCAACACTTTGGTTTGTTTTTGCTATCGGTTAAACGCTGAAGTTGTCAGCCTATCAAAGCTTTTAAAACGTTATGTTCAAAGAAGAACGCGATCAGTAATCACACGATCAAAGGCTATTCCTCAGCGTTGAAAAAACAACAATAACAAAAGAATATCGAAAGAAGGGACTAAATTGACTTTGCAGCCAGTTGAACTTTATCCTTTTCAATCGTAGACATCGTGACGGATCAAGACTTGGAAAACCAATCTAGTTGGTATTATAAAGCTATCCGTAACTCTTCAGGATCAAAATACCATAGATGACACTCTATTAATTATTACGAAACTGCCTCGTTGTCTTACGTTACCGTTTTTACCCGTTGCGTAAACACTTAATTCTAGGTTACAGTGAGTATGGGTAGGCTACACCAACTAGCAAAAGTTACAAACCCCTCTTCACTAAAGATGATTGTAGCCTAACAGACGATTATTACTTACAACTGGAACCAACTCGGTCTTATCATTAAATACACTGGAAACAAATAATAGGTACACCAAATAGCAAAATTTGCAAACCCCTCACTGCCGAAGATGATTATGAGCTAACAGCTGACCTTTCCTTACAAGTCCCCTACATGTCTCACAATTGGTATCGGCTTATTTTTGGTTTCTGTGTGTACCCTATTACCGAAGTTGTCAACCCCTTGAAACTTTCAAACTAGTATATCTCATGAAGGAATTTTTGTATCAAAAAATGGAGGACATATACTATGATCAGCTCATCAAGAGCTATCGATTGCCTTCGAAAAAAAATTCTATCCGTCTTAGTTCAAAAAATGATTTTTTTTGCCGTAGGCCAACTTTCTAACGTCACCACTTAGAAAGGAGCAAAGGATAAGCTCCAATTTCTTTAGCAATGACAGAACTTTTAAAGTTTAAGAGGTACATCTGATAACATTTCTCTGTCTCAATCCCAAGTCCGAAAAAACAAATGATAAACCCAGCGAAAATCACGGCAGCACTTTCGGACCCGTGGGAAAATGCTATATTGGCTGTGGGGCAGGGTAACTGCCGCATATATTTAACACTTATAGATTTTAGTCCATCTTCAATTTGAAAGTGGTACCTGCCTGCTTGCCTGCTAGAACGGAGCTTTCCACCAAAAGCAGAAAGATGGTTTGATGAAACGGAAGCTTGGCTGCATAACTTCAGATACTCCTTTCTGACATAGGCTACATAACTCCACTTCACTTCGCACACCATAGGCTCTGGCTCGTGGACAAGCAAAAACCATCCTTTTTGGCCCCAGGCAAGAGTTCTGCGGAGCTTTCCAAAATGTAATGCCATATTCATCAATCCGGCCTGAGGTCCACACTTTCCGTAAAAACCGCACAGGTTAGACCCTTACCAGTTTCCAGGAATGAGCCAACATCGGCGGCATAGAAAAAAATAAAAAAGCCGGGACAAAATCAAAGTGTTGCTCTCGCAACTCAACTAACGACTATTAGAGTATTTCATAGTTACACAATATCTATTAGTTAGGTGACGGATTCTCTTTTGGTGAGGATGCTATATAAGCCCCAAAAAGTGTTTCAGGTCAATGTTTTTAAACTTTCTATGAGAAGTGCTTCGACTGAATTGAATATTAACAGAATGAAGCGTGCTGTATGAGGGCTTAGGGGGCAAAATATTCCCTCTTATTGGGTATATTCGTTTCATTTTTAAAGCTGTAATATTTTCTGGCAGCTTCTGGGTCTCCAGTTAAGATTGTGACAGCAACAAAAGAAGAGATATAGAGAAACAAAATTCAATAAATAAATAAAAAATTGTAATCACAGCTGGATCCACAAAATACTTAAAACTATTATACTGAAAAGCGAATAGATCTTACCTCAGCAGACTCAATAATCCCGACAGAACCTTTTGGAAGCAATGAGGCAAATTTTGCAGCAACAGAACATCCCCCTGATCCACCACCGGCAACCAAAACTTTGAAGCTATAAAGAGAACATGATCAATTTTATTGATTGATAATTAAAAAATGTGCTTATCAGCTCCAGGAAAACGCCAGTACACAGTTTCTTTTGTGTTCTTTAGTTTATTGTACTAGATTACAGTATAAATACGGTTTTAACTATTTGCACTACGAATTTTGAACAATAATGTTCATGTAAAAATAATGGCTAAGATGCTGAGAAAGAGTTTTGAAAAAATGGTTCACTTGTAAAAACATATATGAAGGGAAAAGGTGTCAGGAGCAACTTTTGATTTAACTTGCTATTTAACAATGAATACAAATTAAGTCCCACAAAGGACTTACAGTAGAGACACGTCCGGGCAGATTATAGTGAAAAAAATTTAGATCCTTTCCCCCGAATACAAAATTTGAAATCCCATGTCCCAAAATTTCGAGTTCAGGAGGAGGGGATGAAAGAGCCAAAAACGTTTTGTAAAGAAAAAATTTGGCTCCTTCATGCCCTCCTCCTGAACTCGAAGTTTCAGGAGATTACCTGAATAACAAATCTGCAATAGTTTGGGAACGGCTTGGGGGGTAGATTTGAAACTTACAGAGAGTGTTGGGAGAACGAACAATTAACCTTCGAAATTATAATTTGGGGTGGGGTCATCAGATCCGTCTAAAAGTTTTTTTTTTGCCACAAACTCTCACGGGACTACAAATCTACACAATGTTAAGTAGAAAGACGAATCAAAAGACAGTTTGCTTATCCGGGTAATCAAAATAGTGTGGCTGCAATATCTGGAGAGCAGCTAGGAAGATCGAATTCAGTTTTTCAGGGTAGTGTTGGAGGCAAATAGACGTAAAATTTTGACTTGGAGAAAGGGGTAAGAAGAGGTGCTTCATTTTTGTTTTAATATATTCTCTGAAGCCAACCAGACTCTTATTCATGATAATGATAGATGGTAATTAGCTTACCTAAGCTATGGATGTCAGGTGATTGAAAATCAATCACCTGACATCCATGGCTTAGGTAAGCTTATTATCATTTATCATTTTGGTTTTATTTTGTCTCTTATTATTCTAAACATTTTATGTTACGAGCCCATATATAACTTACAGTATATGCACATTGAAGCCAGCAGGTTGATCCTATATATGCCCATTTTATCAAAATAACATATCCGTAATATATTAGAAATGGCTTTGGGATTGAGTTAAAACCTTTCGGGGAAAGTAGGAGGCATGTGTGAACCTTCAATTTTAGCTTCTGAGGGTAGGGGCAGAGGAGAGGAAACTTAATATATTTTGTCTCTAAGCCACCCAACATTTCCACACTACAAGCCCCGACAGCACTTCAAATCTATTCACACCTCATTACCGAGGTAGATCAAAGAAGCAGCGAGGCCAAGGGTGGGATACGGGACTTGAAATTTGATGTTTGGGGGACAGACTGAGATAAATAAAATTTTTACATTTTCGTAACATTCGTTTTTCAGGACGTTCTATTTTATACAGACTCACCCCCCTCCTTGTGTGCAGGCAAGCATGTGAATACCATATTTTATATTAAGCTTAAAGTAGGCACTACAATAAGAGGGAGCTGACGCCCAGTAGCACCAGTGTTACAGGCTTAGTGAAGTAGCCAATACTGCTCAGAATGAATTGAGACTAGGGGGGATTTCTACTGCTCGCTATTCCTAGTGCCTGTTTATGTTGAAGAAAAATGCATGACCATCTTTCTTCAAAAAAACTTATTTTTAAATTTGTGAACAAGGATTGAAATTTCTATCATTTGGTTCTCTAGTGTGCTGAATTTGATAATGTAATTTTCATTGAGATCACTCACAATAGCGAGGGCTTTTCCCATTTTTCTAAAATTAGGCAGATTTTCTCAGGCTCATAGCATTTGATGGCTAATTTGATTAGGTTTGTAATTTTTATCAATCTAATCAATGAAATCACCATATAAAATCCAGTTCTGCCAATGTATATAATATTATCAAAATTCACAGCCAAGTTCAAGAAGAAGGCCAATCACTCCAATGGTCTGTAGACGCAGGGAACCTTAGCTAATAAAACTTAACTTCGTTAGACTTTGTGGCTATGGCGTTGTGTGAACACTTCTTCTACAGCAGAGTCTAGGGAAGATGTTGAGGGAATTAAATTGACGTCGGACTATAAGCTCCATAATTACTAAGAATTCTACCCAGATTAAGAGGCGCATCAAGCTCCCCAAATCAATTATTGCTAGGTATTTAAGCTCCCCATATTAATCACTTGATGCCTTTTTTATGCTCTTCCATAGTTCAATAAACGGTTCTAGGAGAAATTAAATTTGAAATTCAGTTCATCTAAACTTTTCCTTAACTGTTAAAAGCACCCTGAGCGTTGGCTATTCTATCTTAAAATCTTCACTGCTCTTACTAATAGTATTATCAAGGTAAGCGGAGTTGTCCACCTCCTACCTTACTACTCCTAGCGGAGTTGTCCCTCGTTTCCTACCTTAACTGCAGCAGTGTTATTCTTGTACATAGCACTAATCACTTTAATATATGTGTCTAGTATACCATACAAGGATAAGATCTTTGCTAAAACTCTTCTATCAACTGAATCAAACACTTGCTCATAATAAAACTGAGGACCAAAGATGTCTGATAACTCAGGCACTTCTCAATTATTAACCAAAGAGTAAAAATTTGGTCTTTTCTGTTCTTCTTTTATAGCTTTGTCTACAGCAACTCTCATTCTAAAAGGTATCAAAGACTAATGCCTCAATAATTACCACACTCACTCTTACCACCTTTCTTATACAGTGGTTTAATTAGGTTTTTTTTTTAAATCACTAGGTACTTCCCCCCTTTTCAAAAATCATATTCATAATCTTCAGTAACTTATTTCTAACCTCAGAGCCACCATATTTAAGAACCTCATTTACCATACTATCAGCACTCGGAGCTTTATTATTTTTAGTTCTTTTAGTACTGTCGCTAATTCTTCCTAGAATTAGTGACAGCCTTCCTAGCCTAGGTTTAATTCACAGTTGAAATTTTGGTTCGTAACTACCTTCAAGGAAGCTATGATGTTATTAGACTCCAGAATGAGGATTTGAGAGGTTTCCAGGAAGAGTTGAATACTAAACTGGAAAGTTTAAAATTTGACAATGTAAAACGTGGATGGATTAAGTTTAGAAAAATAAATTGTGAAGTTGCTGATAGTGTCATAGGAAAGAAAGTCAAGCATGCAGCTAGGAATATTAGTGAAAATGCTCTATGTTTAATAGAGAGGAGTAGGAGCTTGCACAAGATTTATCTGAGTGATAGATCATTGAAAAATAAGAGGAATATAAAAAAGAGGAGTAAGCATTTGAATATGAACTAAGTAGGTGTGAACTGTAGGCCATGGATAAAATTGCGGGTGATCTGGAAGATGCACTAAGATGCCATATTAGTAGAACATTGTAGTCGCATCTTAAGAAATTGAGAGGGAGTAGTCAATTTGGATTTGTCTCATTGAAAGATGGGAAAAGGGCCACAATTAGCGAAAAGGAAAGAGTTGAAGAGATGGGAAGGACATTTTGAGAATGTACTAAATCAGGATAGAGTTACAGAAAAATATTTAGAGGAAAATGAAAGAGCTTGTGACACCTTGGATGTGAGGGGAGATTTATTTTTTGGGAAAGAATTAGAGTCAGTACTAAAAGGATTAGAAAAAGTAAGGCCCCAGATACTGATAGCGTGGCAAATGGGTTTCTTAAATATAGTGGTTATAAGGTTAGAAATAAGTTACTAAAGATTATGAATAAGATTTTTGAAAAAGGGGAAGTACCAAGTGATTTTAGGAAAACCCATATTAAACCCATGTATAAAAAAGGTGATTACAGTGAGTGTGGTAATTATAGATGCATTAGCCTGGTTTCTGTAGGTAGCAAATTAATCAGTATGATGAACAGTTTTAGATTTAGAGAAGCGTAGACAAAGTTTTAAGAATTAGGAAGTTTTAGCAAGGGCAGAGGATGCGTTGACCAAATTTTCACTCTTAAGTTAATAAATGAGAAGGATTTTATGAATAATAATCAACCATTTGACTTAGCTGATAGAAGAGCTTTAGCAAAGATCTTATCCTTGAAAGTTATTAAATAAAAAAAACTAATTTTTTTAGCTGAAAGTAAGGAGCGACATTAAAACTCAAAACGAACAGAAATTACTCCGTATATGAAATGAGTTGTCCCCTCCGCAATCACTCGCTCTTTACGCTAAAGCTTTAAATTGTTTTAAAAAGTAGAATTGTGGCAGAGTCAAACTTTAACGTAAAGAGCGAGGGATTGCGGAGGGGACAACTCATTTCATATACGGAGTAATTTCTGTTCGTTTTGAGTTTTAATGTCGCTCCTTACTTTCAGCTAAAAAAATTAGTTTTTTTTTATTTAATTTCTGAACGTTTTTGAATTAATGCATGTTTGGTTTTGGCTCTCCGCACATAAATTATTAAAATGAAATTTGTATATTAATTCTTTTTTTGGCTAAATGGCTTTCTCTTAGTTTTGATCAGACGATTTTGAGAAATAAGGGGTGGAGAAGGAGGCCTAGTTGCCCTCCAATTTTTCGGTTACTTAAAAAGGCAACTAGAACTTTTAATTTTTAACGAACGTTTTTATTAGTAAAAAATATACGTAACTTAAGAATTAACTTACGTAACAAACTTTCATAACCTTATATTTTTATTATGTATACGAGGGGGTTTGTACCCTCGTTAATACCTCGCTCTTTACACTAAATCGTAAGTTTTGTCCCAATTCTTAAAAATGACCCCTGAATCAGAAAGGCCGTAGAATAAATAGTTGAAATTACTAAAAATACTTTAGCATAAAGAGCAAGGTATTTATCTCCTCCTAAATACCTCGCTCTTTATGCTAAAGTATTTTTAGAACCCCTCATAATTCGTAATAATCTCTGTTCGTTTTAAGTTTCAATGCTACTTCTTCCTTTCATTTGAAAAAACGTTTTCATGTTTATTTTTCATTGTTTTCTTATAGTAATGCTAGAGAATCCTGCGCCCTTGTCATTGAATTTTTCTTCCCCCATGACAGATTCCTCCAAGGAAAGATCCTCCAACATAGCCCCCCTCCTCAGCCCCACCCCCAAACAAAATAAAATCCCCCTGAAAACGTCTGTACACTTCCCAATAACCATTACTATATGTAAACAATGGTCAAAGTTTTTAACTTGCAACCCCTCCCCCAGGGATTGTGGGGGAGTAAGTCATCCCCAAAGACATAGTTATTATGGTTTTCGACTATGCTGAACAAAATGGCTATCTCAAAATTTTGATCCGTTGACTTTGGGAAAAAAATGAGCGTGGGAGGGGGCCTAGATGCCCTCCAATTTTTTTGGTCACTTAAAAAGGGCACTAGAACTTTTCATTTCCGTTAGAATGAGCCCTCTTGCGACATTATAGGACCACTTGGTCGATACGATGACCCCTGAGGAAAAGAAAAAAACAAAAAAAAAACAAACAAACAAACAAACAAATAAATACGCACCCGTGATTTGTCTTCTGGCAAAAAATACAAAATTCCACATTTTTGTAGATAGGAGCTTGAAACTTCTACAGTATGGTTCTCTGATACGCTGAATCTGATGGTGTCATTTTCGTTAAGATCCTACGACTGTTAGGGGGTGTTTCCCCCTATTTTCCTAAATAAGGCAAATTTTCTCAGGCTCGTAACTTTTGATGGGTAAGACTAAACTTGATGAAACTTATATATTTAAAATCAGCATTAAAATGCGATTCTTTTGATGTAGCTATTGATATCAAAATTCAATTTTTTAGAGTTTTGGTTACTATTGAGCCGGGTCGCTCCTTACTACAGTTCGTTACCACGAACTGTTTGATACCCTATCAGACAATGACATTAAAAGTGATTAGTGCTACGTATGAGAATAATGCTGCTGTGATTAAGGTGGGAAATGAGCTTGGTAGCTGGTTGAATATTAAATCAGACTTAAATCAGTACAATTTTAGAAGTTTCGCAAGTTCAGGGTGCTAGAATACGATTGAAAACTAATGTTAAGAAGACTAAGTTGCTTAGGTGAGGAATAAGTGAAGATAAAAAGGGGACATTTGGTAACAACAACATCAATGAAGTGGACAGCTTCACTTACCAAGATAGTATCATAGGCAGTGCAATAGCACTGCCTAAGTAATATTTTTGGTAATATTTTTTTTTGGGGGGGGAGGTACCAGGGGAAATCGTATCAAAGAAGTTGTCATAGAAACTTTTAAAGGGGCTCTTTTGATTGGAAAGTGAAGGGGCAAGTGCCCTTTGTAATAGTTGAAACTGATCGGAGAGCAACTAACCCCCTCCCATGCCCATCATTCTCCCATACACATCCAATCAAAATTTGAGATAGCTATTTTGTTTAACGTAGTGGAAAGGTCCTGAAATTATATATTTAATGATGAAACCCCCCCCCCCTACAGCCCTCGGGGCAAGGGTTATAAGTTATACCCTGGGCGCATATAAGGTTAATATAGAAAGGGTGGTCGTATAAACTTCAAAGGGGGCTCATTGGATTGCTAATCAGATGTTCTAGTGCACTTTTCAAGATCCAGAGTGATCAGAGGGTGGATACCCCCCCCCCACAAACACCATGTATTTTCCCGAAATGTTGATAAAAAATTTTAGATGGCCACTTGCTGTCGTAGAAACTTTGAAAAGAGTTCATTTGATTGGAAACTGAAAGGGCCAGTGACTTTTTTAATTTCCCAAAAATTTTTATAGTTTTCACTTTTTTCCAGTTTTTCTAAGAAATTAATGAATTTCTCAGAACCTATATATTAACAGAATAACAATCAATCAATCAATTTTTTTCTGACCCATCATCAAAACAAAGGATGGTTTATAGCTCTAGTGACGGAGTAAGACAAAAAAATAAAAAGAGAATAAACAACAATAAAAAGAATAAACAACAACGAAAAGTGAGATTACAGTCAACAAACACAAACATAACTACATACTATATGAAGAGGGAAGACCACATTTTCGTTGAGTTTTCTAGCGGAGCATCTGATATCTTCCATTCTTTGATCAATAATATTTGCAGGCAGGACTAATTTAAAGTTTTGTACCAGAGAAGAATTACCAGTCCAAGGAGGCAGATGCAGCAGATACTTGGCGAATTTAAAATAGAATCGGTTAATACTTTTTTTACTTGAAGCAGAAAAAAACTCCAAATGAGGGACATTGCAAAAAGATGGGGCACATTCACACTGTTATAAAGTGTGGAAAGATGAAACCGCCTAAAATTTGTGATATTAGATGCAAGTGAAGCATATACGATTCGAATCTTTTTAGCGAGGTTTTGAATGGACATACCAAGATAAATAAGGCTATCAGAAAGCGTAATAGACGTTTCAGAAAGTTCAAGTCGTATGTCAGAGTTACCCTTAAGATTGAAAGCGATTGCTACAGTTTCATTGACATTAAAACTCGGACTGATTTGCTGATATTGATGCTGGGGTTTTGAAAACGTTCTCTTACTTCCAAAACAAGACGCGACTTGGATTCAAAATATCATCAGCGTAGGTAAATAAAGAAAAATTGATCACACCATAAACACACGTGCACTCGACAGAGCATTGAGCAGCAGAAACTGAGTTATTAAAAAGAGCAGGGGAATTTAAACCACCCTGTGTGAAACCCTTAAATATATTGAAAAGATCCAAACCTCCTTTTATTTTAGCTTTAAGATGACTATACATATAAGAGAGAAATTTAATAACAGAAATTTCCGTCCCTCTTTTTATAGCTTCTGACCAAATCCGGGCAAATTTACACGAATTGAATGTTCTAGCTATGTCAAGTGCACAAAGAACAAGGAAATCACCAGATCCTTCCACATCAACTAGAACATTAAAAAGGGTATAAAGAACGTGCTCCCGACTTAATTTTTTCTGGAAACAAAATGATGCGGAGGAGCATAACAATTAAAAGAAATTTCACTGAGAACAATACTCAAAAATTTTGAACGAGGTACACAAAACGGTTATAGAGCGGTATGATTGACAATCTTCAAGATCTGCCTATCCCTTTTTGGAAATAGAGGTGATCTGGCCAATGCAAAACTGTTGTGGCGGCATACCTGATGAAATTGAGATTTGAAACAACAGCTAGAGGTGCTGCTCAAGTAAATCACTAGCATTTTCAAAATGTATAGTGGAGACCAGGTCAACACAAACGGATGTTTTTTTTTCTGATCTTTCTTAAAGCGCGCTTTACATCAGAAGGAGTAATTGCAAAGGTAGACCACTGGAATTTAGCCAAGATATTGTCAAGCTCTTTTTTCAAATTTACTTTCAATTGACAGATCAGGTGACGAAAACTCACTTCTATAATAATCAATCCACTTAATTTCAGAAATATTACAAGCAGTGGTCCGCTCAGAACGTTTAAGACTTTTCTACAAAAGACAAGGATCACTCCCTATAGTGTCTAAAATTTTTTGTATCAGTATGATTTCGTGGCTCTTGCAAGCCTCTAAGAGCACTTGCAAGTTTTCTTTTTGTTCTTAAACACAAATTGTTTACTATACCAGAATGTGGTCTATCATATTCATTAAAAATTCGGAGCCATAGCTTAGCTGATTCACATGCTGACACAAGATTTTAGGTTTTTTGACCAATCAGCCAGTTCTGTTTTTTTTTTTTTTTTTTTTTTTTTTTTTTTTTTTTTTTTTTTTTTTGCAAACATGTCTAGTTGAAACCGCAATAAGTTCTGCAAATCGAAGTGGGTGATTTATTTCCGCAAGATAACTGGTAATAAGAACCCTTGATTTTATTGAGTAGCAAGTCACACTAACATAAATAACTGGCAATTAATGCGTCTCCAACCTTGGATATTGAACCATTTTTTGAAGTAGAAGTTTTGACAGCATTGATGCACTCAATATATACATAGATTGGACGGTGATCAGATCAAAAGTCTTCACGCAAGACTGCAGTTTGGTTCAAGGGAGAAAAAGAGACAATATGGTCGAGGTTTGACATTGAGGAGCAAGTGTCTATATAAGTAAAATTTTCATCTTTTCAACTAGAGAGTAAATTGTTGGAATAAAGCTCCAGAACAACTTACTCCTTGGGAGGGTTTTGTTTGTCAAGTCCCAAATATAGTCACCAATGATTATAACGCTTTAGTCAGATGACTTCTCCACTTTCTTGACGAGTTGGCACACTTTTTTGCAAGCACTTAGAAACTTTGAATCAGAGTTTTCATTGCGGTAATTTGTCGCGAGATAGATGTTTATTATCAAAATATCCAGGCATGATATTGCAAGAATTTCAATCTGATTGCATGTTAAAGTAGTCATAATGGCAAGGCCACCTAAGGGGCGTCCATGTGCGGCAGTATATATTGCTGAGGATAAAAATACAAAAAAATCAGGCGAAATTTTTAGAAGCTCTTTTTTATCTGTTGAAAGAAAATGTTCTTGAAGACACATCACATCATATTTTTTGAGTAATTGGATCAAAATAGGAATTTTATCATCAACTTTGTCATTTATATTCCATGTTAGAACTGATATAGGATGCGTCATGGTCTTAGGATCTGCTGTAATAGGAATTGAGCCACTGGGCACTTATAGCTGTAGCATGGGTGACTAGAGGAGTTGCAAAGAACATATTTTGTTGGTTTTTTACAGGAATCGTTTTTAGAGCTGGAATGTCCCCCTGCACCACAGACTGAGCAAACGCAGGAGTTCTTACAAGAGGTGGATATATGGTCAAACTGCTGGCAGTTATAGCATCGGGTTGCGAGGAATTTGTATTCTTTGATTGGTAGATGCTCATAACCAATTACAATGGAGAAATGCATTGTATTGAGTAAATGCTGTTTGTTTTCAAGCTTATAAAAGTGGGTTCCGCTGACCTTGACCGCCAAAACGTAGTTTTCCACCACGCTCAGACAAAGCGTTGAGTGTTACGCTTTGGAGTACGCGTTGAGTAGCATAACACTCAACTCGCGTTGAGTGTTATGCTTTGGCTGTTAGAGTGTTTTTTGAAAACGCAGTTGCGCCCGCTAATGCACTTCGACTTGGTATAAAGATTGGGTATGAGATATATCGAGTTTACGAATACCAACGCCCACCCAAATGCTGTTATAATTGCCAATCACCAAATCACTTAAAATCAAATTGTGATAAAGAAAAATGCAGCTCCCGTTGCGCAGGGCAACACGAATCCTCGCCTGATTCTCCATGCCAGGCTACACCAAAATGTGCGAACTGTCAAGGCAATCATGTGTCATTCTAAAAAAAATGCCGAATTCTTCGTGAACTTCTGTCGAAACGATCGTCCTATACTAGAAAATGAGTGCTAAGACTAACTTCACTATATGTTCGTTCAATATTAACGGTAATAAGGATAAAGACGTTTCTTTAGATCAGAAATTAGAAAATTTTGATGTTTTATTCCTCCGGGAGCATCTCCTAACTTTAGTGAGCTTAAACTCCCTACAGAGAAGTAAAGAACACTCAGTTTTTTCTAAAAGTGCACGCAAAACTTCTGGCAGACCATCAGGTGGCCTAGCATGTTTAATAAAAAAGACGCTGTTTTCACCAGCCCCTTTATGTTATCACGAGAGTGATTGTTATATTGCTATTCGTCTTGCCAACCTTCTCCTCATTAATGTTTATCTCCCCTGCGACCAGAAATCCCTCTGAAATTTAACTGAATTTACAAAATCTTGCGCATTAATAAAAAGTCTTTTGAATGGCATTGAGAGTTATGGACTGGATTGGTTATTAATTGGTGATATGAACTGTAATATTAACTCTTCATCAGTGCGGACTGAGCTTCTTTTAGAATCCCTACCGAATAGTTACAAAATTTTGAAGAAAGATGCCTCCCATTCCTATATCCATAATAGTGGCTCACTTTCGGACATTGACCATTGTATCGTTTCTTCTGGTCTCATCTGTGGCGAAGTCCATGTTGATCAGGATGAGCGTGATTACGGCCATCTCCCCCTATCCCTCACTGTTACCCTTAATGCTGCTGCTGAGAAGAACCTTCGTCCTAATTCTAAAAAATGGATTTCTAAAAGAGAATGGAACAAAGCTGACTGGCCTCTTTATTTTTCTACGCTTGTTAGCCTTCTATCAACGATTAAAGTCCCTTTTAATCTGTTGTGTACAAGCGTTGGGTCCCCACAAGCCAGAATTCAGCTTAATATTTATTATAGCCACATTGTATCGTGCTTAAAGAGGTCTGAAGAGGTAGCTGTTCCCCTATGTCGCTTTCGGGAACAAACAAGAAGTTCAATTTGGAAGAATGACCCAGAGCTCAAAACAATAAAAAATTGGGCTAAATTGTGGCTAAAAATTTGGATAGCTTGCGGCCGCCCTTTAAGAGATAATATTTTCGACATTAAACAAAGAACAAAGCTTGATTTTAAACACTACCTTCGAAAAATTAGGCATAATGGTGCCGAATTCCCTAAGTGTCCTAGCAAGTGGAGAAAAGTGATTAATGTCATGAAGTTTGATAGATCGCCTACGGCCGACCGAATCCCTAATGTATCATGGATCAATCATTATAGTAACATTTTCGATACAGTGATATATGCGGTTCATTTTCGTTTTGCCAAGCTCTGTTCTAATCTGTTGCCTAAGAAAATCATTCAAGGTCATGTACCTCCCGTTAGTGTTGCCCGTGTCAAAAGAAGTGTAGAGAGGCTTAAATCGAAATCTTATGATATAGACGGTATCAGTGCTTTTCACCTCAACACCGATTCGGAGAAATTAGCTTATCACTTGCAGTTACTTTTCAGATGTGTTTATGCTCTTCTTTAGTCCCTGATTCATTTTTAGTTGGTAATATAACGTCAATTTTGAAACGTGGTAAGGACCCAACTAGTTGCGCTTTGTATAGGCCTATTACGGTTGCTTATACTTTAAGTAAAGTATTTGAATATCTTTTGCTCCCTGATCTCCTGTCTAATGTAGATTATATGTCTAATCAGTTTGGCTTCAAGCCATATATAGGATGCCAACATGCTCATCGTGCTATAGTTTCGCTATTACTTGAAGCACATAAAAATGGTTTTGAGGTTCATTTTTGTGCACTCAATGTTTCAAAAGCTTTTGATTCAATATGCCATAGCCAACTTTGGTATTCTTTACTCCAACTTGATGCAAATGTGTCTACTATATCAACTCTTCGTTTTTGTTATGCTAATTTATATGTTTGACTCAAGTCAGGTGACACCTACGTTGGTAATATCCCCATCTGTTCTGGTCTTAGGCAAGGAGGAGTCTTATCCTTTTATCTTTTTAATGCTTGTCTTTATTCTGTTTTGTCACGTATTAATCCATCATGTTTTTTAGGCCTAACTAATCTTTTGTATATTGCATATGCAGATGATTTATTTTTAATTAGCCGCACTAAATCTAGCCTAATTAAGTTGACCCAGCTTGTTTCTAAGTCTTTTGAGGAAATCGGCCTCAAACTTAATACTGAAAAATGTGAATATTTAGTTTTTAATGCTAAACATCAAAGTAGTGATCTAAGTTGTGGTTCTTTTTCAGTTAAGCTCGTTTCTTTGATTCGGTGGCTTGGTATTAGTATTTGTTCATCTTTATCAGCTTTTCGATCTTGTGGGCTAAATGATATTAAAAGTAAACTTAAATAAGGGTACGCGAAAATTGTCCCGAACCAAGGCAGATTTTCACGAAAGGCTTTATCCAGACTTTATTCTACATATTGCGATCATTCTATATTGTTTCTTTCCGGTTTGCGCCCGTTGTTTAATAATCAAGATTTGCAGGGTATAAGAGTTCTGTATTTTCGTTATTGTAAATATCTATTGTATCTGCCGCGTTCTTATAGAAGTCAGAAGATTATCAGAAAGTTTTGTGCCACTGATATTACTTTTGTTTATAAAAAACTCTATGCTAGATTAGGTGCTGAGGCCTGTCAACGCTTGGGCCCATACCACCCTTTGATTAGACTGTATTAATTGTATTGTTTGTGTTATTTTGTTTTTCTTTCCTTAATGTTTTTACTCTGCTTAATTTGTCAAAACAAGCGGGTAACAAATAAATAAATTAATTAATTAATTAAAGCTGGCTTTTGCTCTTCAGAGCAAAAGCCAGCTGGAAGTCAGCACAATATTCTGTAATAAGCTGAGGATTTTACTTTTGCAGTGAGGGAGGAATAAAAGGTCAAAATGGCTTGAGCTACGGAATTAGTGATGTTCTTTCTGTATATAATTACTGTCCAGAGAGATTCAACAATGCTAGCAGCATCACTACCACAAACCATTTTCAAGTATTCTTTTCTGAGCTGCCACATCTGTCACGTCTTTGGGAGGGTTTTTCCAAACAACTGCATAGGAGGGACTCAAAGATATAGGTGTGGAGACATTTCCACTAAACCCACAAACACTAGCGGAAAGGGATCAATCTGACTTGACAAAGTTGCAAAACTTAACAACCAGCTGGTTCAATTTTTTATTTAAAGTAGCACTGTATCTCACCAGCAATTCCTGGAACCTCATCAGGTTCAAAAATAACATACTGTGGGAGACTAATTTTCTTTTCCTCAGATTGTTCAATAGCTTTTATGATGTCTATCATGTTGTCAGCAGGGTTTTTTTTTCTGGATGTCACAAGAGTTGCTAAGTTAGCAAGAGTCCACACTAGCTCCTTAGCTGCCATAATAGGATCCATATCAAAAAAGGCAAGGGCTTTTGTCGCAATGTCATCAGAGTGGACAAGTTTACAAATGCAAGTTACAAATTTTAAAACAGCATTCCAACCAAGTTTTTTGCTTGCCATCTCCAAAATGGGAAGTTTGGGACCTGGTACACCTGAATGTTTAAGTACAAAAGTGTGGCTGGTACTACAGTGCTTCTAAACTGTTCCTGCTCCCTTCTACAAAGCTAAAAACTCTCTCTTTTTCCTTCAATGATAACAATCAATGTTCAACCAATCTTTTGCCAAATATTGCAAGATCTAGCTATTTTCACTGGGATTAGAATTTATTATTCATAAAGCTCACTGAGAAACCTTACTCTTTTGATAATGTCAACAAATATCTAATTTTAAGATAGATGCATTCACCTTGAACTCTGAATCATTACTCAACCCTGTAAGTATATGCCCCCACCACCCTAATGTGCAAATGCATACCCAGAATTGCATTATGAATCTAAATATAACCTTTATTTGCATCACAAATGAACTGTATCCCCAGCCCCATGATGTGCAAATATATATCCTGATTTTGATATGTTTAGGGATGGGGGTAAAGTTCATTTGTGATGAAATTGAAGTTTATATTTTGATTCAGAGTACACTTCTGGGTATATGTTTGCACATTGGGGGGTGGGGATATATACTCTTTTAATACATAGGTTTTAAGAAATACATGAATTTCTTAAAGAAACTGGAAAAAACAAGGAAAGAAGCAAAGATAAAGGTTCTCCCACTGCAAAATATATTACCTAGGATTATTTTGCATATTATGAAGCAATAATCGTTTTCTTAGCATGTCTCCTTATGTGGTGGACTGCTCATACATCTATGCCATTGAAAGCATCCATTAGACCAGGTAAGTCCCCCCCCAGAAAAATTCAGCTAGTGGGTGCAAATGATCAAGTGGTATAGTCACTTTCATCCAAGCTAAATTATCTTAAAAACTGTAAATTGGCCCATCTGGCTAGCAAAATAAAATCGTTTTTTTTTTTTGTAAAAGTCTAGTTTAGCTACTTTTTGCTATCTTGGAAAGGGATTAGAAAAATCAAACTTTCAGGGATGAATCTACAGGCTTAAGAATGTCCTGGGAAGGTACCTTTATCATAGTCATTTGTGTCTTGCAAAATTTCTTCCAAGAGATTCATTGGGTTATGAGAGATTGAATGATCTAAAAGATATGTACATAGGTCCTTAGCAGCTTCATTGGGGTCTAAAAAGTACATTTGGCCATATGAATTTGGTTTAAAATCACCTTCAGGGGTTTGTGATGGATGTACAACTAAATTGATTTTGTGATGCATTTTGTCCAGCTACTTTGAAGCTGAAAACATTACAACTATTTATGGTTTAATTATTGCTTATGTTGAATGAAGCTAAAGCAAAACATGAGTTCAAATTTCATATTTGTTTGTGGAATACTTTGAAGGGCCCCAATGACTTTTGATTACACTTGCATAGTTTATGCCTTTTTTTGTAGGTTTTTACTGGATTTTGCACCATAGTTTGTTGGGGTCAAAGATTAGAATTGTATTATTTTCTAACATAACATTTGTTTCTTCTTTACTTTCATTTTTGACTCATTCTAATTCTTGCTATTGCTTCTCTTCTAACAGCACAATTCTTGGTTCTTTGCAATCATTTTTGACATGTTCAGAATCTTGCTTTTGCATGTCTACTAACCCTACAATCCTTTGTTCTTTAGTTTCATTTTTGATGCATTCTGATTCCTGCTGTTGCTTGTAATTCTCATTGCCACTTATCTTCTAACTGCAAATTTCTTTGTTTGTGATGTTATATATCTTCTAACCACATTTTTGTTTATTCTTCATTTTCATTTAACTTTTGATTTGTTGTGATTCTTGCTGCACTTACCTTTTAACAGCATATTTCTTTGTTGTTTAATGTTTTGGTTGACTTGTTGTAATTGTCATTTTTCACAAGTATTCTAATTACATATTTATTTGTTCTTCATTTTTGCTCATAATTGCTTCAAACATTTTTTCAATGCCCCTTGCCTTAGCTTCTCAGATTGGTCTTGGTCACTTGCTGTTTGAGAATCTAATTTCATTTCATCTTCACTTTCAATCAACATAACCTCTAAACTTTTCTATCTTTGCTGATTCATTGTTGATATCAGATAGTTTTTTTTTTATCAGTATTAGCCTGGAAAATTATCTCTCTACAGAAGCAACAGTAACTGGAATTGTTAAGAATATTTTATAATTTCAAGAAAAACTTTTGCTCATTTTGATGGCAGTGCTGGGCCCTTCAAAACAATGGGCCCATTTATTCAAATTACTCTTTATAAGGCCCTGTCCCAGAGTATAGTTTTGGCCCTGGATTCATTTCAGAAGTTTCATTTTCCTAATCTAGCCCCTTTTGAAGATAGCTAAAAGTAGCTGAAATAGAATTTGACCTGTTTTCCTCTTGGATTTCAATAGTTCCATAGTTGGATTTTTTTTCCTTAAAAAGGGTTTTTAAATACCTAACTAGTTGGATAATTTTTCTAACATACCAACAGTGTGATATTATTTTTGTATTCTATAGGATAGAAGTTTCTATGCATTACCTATTGGGTATGTTTTTGCAAAAGCCACGGGCTATCTAGAATTTTAGCCTATAAAATATAATAGAAGTTTGTCCAGAAAGTGACTGCTTAGCCTAGTAATTTAGAAATTCACCTTTTCATAATGAACCTCAAAAATTCTTTTGATGAATATCCTTGGCCAACAACTTTCTACTTTCCTTAAAGTTGACACCAATTTCCAATTCCAGAATTTGTATTGACACTCAACTCACTGTTGAGTGTTGACACTGAACTAAAAGCACTGTTGCCAGATTGTCAACGCAGAAAAACGCCCAGGGATTTTCAAAACAAGCCCGAACAAGCCCCAGAAAATTTCAAAACAAGCCCGAACAAGCCCCAGAAAATTTTACCGAAATAATCCACTTTTGAGATTCCACTTTATAGTGAGCGCGTACGACAGCTTGTTTCACGAAAACGCTATATCTAGATGCAGAATTAATACTGAATTTTCAGTCCAAAGCTATTCCCATCGTTTTTTCTTTAAACTTCTGGAAGAGTCTCAATTTTGTTGATTTCCCCTCAACATTTGCAGGGAAGAAGAATAAACCTACCCGGCAGGCGGGAATACTTGACATTTTTTTCTGCTTTTAAGTTTGAAATATAAAAGAAATACCTTAAGCTCTGGCCTCTCCTAATATCGAGTTAATCTTTTGTTTCTTTTTTAAGCTGTATGACAGCTAAATATTTTGAACTCATGTTTTTTTTCTGACGCTAAGCTTTTGCATTGACAAACTTATGGTGCGAAAGTAAAACTGTTTACCTGGAAACGAATTCCTCCATAGAATTTTCAAACTCGAGACTTTTGGAATCAAAGATTATGTGTTCAGACCTAGGATCAAAGTTGGACCATTTAATCGTGACTGCTGCTATTTTAGATGAAGGCTAGATAAAAAAGACAAAGGGGCCATTTCCCAGCCGAGCCCTCGAGGCAAATCCTAATATGTTATTATTCCTTACAGTTTCAGTTTTCCCTCCGAATTTACACCTTTCAACAGAGTTGCCGCCTTTCCATGCCCTTCCGAAAGCTAAAGCCACATACAAATAAAGCCACTTCCCCATGCCCTACTGTCCTAATAAGTGATATTTTTTTAATTTGTCACTAAATATTATGTTTTCTTTATGTTTATCTCTTTAGAAACCTATTTTGAAGCAAGATTATTTAATCCAAAAATTACCTTCAGCTACGTGGCAGCTATATATTTTGAACTTTTATGATTATTTCGGATGTTAAGACTTTTAACTGAAAACCTTTTTTTTCTCGTCACCTAGTTTTAATGGACGCGGTTCTCAGCTATTTCTTAATGTATTGACTTCGTAATACAACAAAAAAAAATTCACAAGTAACAGAAAACACAATGAGATCTCTTCAATAAGCAAAATAATTTTTGTGAACAAAACAGAATTTTGGCCAAACTATCACGACAAGAAATACACAGGCTTAATTACTTCTTTGGATAGAATGGTAAAATGCAAAAAAGAAAATAATTGAAGCTTGAAATTTTGTAATACAAGGGAAAAAAGCTTCAAGAGAATAAACGCAATGATTGAAAACTCTCAATACTTTTGGTACATTTTCTTAGTACCTCAAGTAAGAAAAATTAAAAATAAGTTTTGAGAAATGAGATACTATGTACAGCTTTTGACAAAAAAATGCTACAACAGCTGAAATACCAATATATTGAACGAACACGAGGAACTTTTGATTTAAAAAAGCTAACTGCAAGCTAAAATTTCAGCGTCATCACCTTAGGAAAATATGCATATCAAAGGCTGATTATCTTGTAATACAGCATTTTGGTTTTTAAATGCAGCTTATCAATCGATTTCTTTTACCAATCAGGCTTCAACCCGAAGATTCCTAGTTTTGGCTCCACTGAAGGGGCTCATTTTATATTAATTTCACAGAATCTGAAGAATTCCAACATTCGTTTTTCTTTTTTTTTTAAACCGATGGTTTCTTATTCAATTCCTATTCGTACCTTGAGGTGCAAATTGAAAAAAAACTCTTATTAAAAATAATTTCGTATCTTATTTTCAACATTATTTGCTAGAATAAACAGGAAAACGTAGAATATTAAGCTTTTTCGTTGGATTTTCAATTTTTTTTTGGAAAGTCAGCAGAGTGTAAAATATAAAATTCTTTCATTGGAATTCCAAACTAATTGGTTGGACTTTGAAAAATTGGGTATTGGAAAGTCAAGAGAACATGAAATATCAAACTTTTCGCTGGACTTTAAATGTTTTTTGTTGGAAAGTTAAACAAATCGTTGAAGATCACATTCACTTTTTCGATTTTACACATTTGCTGAAAATTCAATTATATATTTTTTTTTTTTTTAAGCAATTGAAAGTTCAACGCATTTTCTTGTTGGAAATCCATTTTTTTTTAAAGTGTATATCTACAACTGAAGAAGTTAGAAAAGAACACCAAGAGAAAAACAGCATCAGATGAAAAGAAAACGAATAAAGAGCCAGTTCTGCAATTCTATAGTAAAACCAGTATGTCATCAAGATCATTGTTAAAATTCATATCTGTGGTTGCAGTGGAACCACCACCTATAGATTTCACTGTTGAACTGCAACATTTTTTTAGTAGGCTCAAACTGGGAACAGCAAATACCACACACTGACAACCACAGCCAAAAGACTACTATTGCGTTCAGCATAGGCAACAACATTCGATTCCGAAGTTTGTTCTTCACAATATTCATCATAGAAAATGACCTCTCAACTACAGCATTGCTTATTGGCAGGCTGAGGAGGGTCAATGCCCACCTCGCTAAGTCACGACATGGAGGAACACCAGCTGGATCAAGATGGTGCAGGACCTTGACCCAGAATTCACAAGAGTCACTTGGAATTTCTCCGCCACAAGCTGATGGCAAGTCAACTACCAAGAGTCTTCGCCACTGACTCTCTAACTCACTAATATCCAGCACTGGAATAACATCCAAAGGCAAATAACTAAATCGAGGACGCAACTGCAACAAACAAATGGTCGGAGAAAGCACTTTCAGTTTCAGCAGAGAATCAAGCGCTGGGGGCAAGCGCTTTAAAACTGCTCTAGCAGCTGTCTTGAGAAATTTGAGGCAACGCAGCTTTACTTCTTCCTTTTGATGAATGGTCAGCTTAGATCTTTCAAGCTCCAAATTGAACTCGTATCCGTAGTCAACCTGGGCTGTAGGAAGGTAATAAATTTCGAAGTCCATATTCACTGTTAATGACACTGCAGACGTGTGCAATATTCTCTGCAGAAGACTTAATACAAACTCTTTTAGCTCTTGAAATAAACGGAAGTGATCTGCGTTAGTGTGTTGGAAAAGGAGGTTAACTCTCTGAAATTCGGCCAATAATGGCTTCAAGAAAACAATATATGCCTTATTTCGTTCATCGAGGTACATATCATGGAACATTCGGGCAGTGTAGCAACGTTCCTTTTCCTTCGCTAATCGAAAGTGCGCTGACAGCTCAGAATACTGCTCGAGTATGCGAACGACTGCTCTATATCGAGACAGCCAACGGGTATTGGAAGGAGCAATCATTTTCAACGGGGTATTCCCATCGTTTATGAGCTGGAACATTTGCTGATATGCCTCTCTTTGTAAAGGACTAACGTTAAACCACTTGTAAGTCTCTGAGAGCATGAACTCCAAATTGCTTGGAAGCTCTCCAACAGCCTCGGAAGCACACAAATGTAGGGAGTGACATACACATTTGAAGAGTTGGAGTTGAGGCAACCCGTCATCTCGTAATAACGTGAACAGCGAATGGTTCCCACCACACATGTTGTTTGCTCCATCTGTCCCAATACCTATAAGATTTTTTAGGGGAATTCCACATAAAGCTAAGAAGTCTTTCAGTTCTTGATGTAAAATCACAGAAGTGGTCGAAGGTACTTCAACCATGCCCAAAGTAGCACAAAGAACTTTCTTCATCTTGGGGCTATAGTATCTTACACAAATACACATGAATTTCATGGTGGCAACGTCGGTCGATTCGTCCAGAATAAGGGAATATCTGCTGTCACCAACATCAGCAACAATCTCTTGGAGACTTTCTGGTCCAAGAACATTCTTGATAAGGGCTGACCATTTTGTTCTCTTCAATTTCGTTGCCTTGGAAACTGGTCCAGGAAAAGCACTCTTGATAATGGTGGATAGGTGGTCAATAGTCATAATCGATGAATGACATGCGACATGTGCTGCCAAAATCAGTTCTGCTTTTCATGCTTTGACATCGAGCTGAGTAATTCCTAAGAAAAGAATGGGGTTTTAATTCGGCAGGTTAATCTGCAAAGTGTCAAATAATTCCTGCACTGCTTTCAACAGTTACTCACTTTTAAAAGTGAGAAATAATTTGGAAGAAGACTAAACTGACTTTTTGTGCAAGCTTTGGATAAGCATCTAACGCAAGGGTAAAGACGCCCTACAGGCTGAGGTTGAGGAAAGCCTAATATTCTCAGGTATCAACTTTGAATAAAAAGCTTTGAGATTGTAACATCCTGTTTGTGATATTTTTTTTACTTCAATCGTTTGAGCTGACAAACCACAGTCTACGCTACTAGTTCTGCATGTAGTGAGGCCCTGAATATGTAATGAAGATTGAGGCTATATGGATCTTTTCGGCCTTCTGGCCTTTGCCTCCTTACACTCTATCTCCTTGTACATATACTATAAAAGCATCAAAAGGGAGGATTGAAATTGAAACATAATTTCATGAAACCTGTATTAACTCAGAAGAATAGAGTGTAATAGAGAATCAGCCTACAGAGGATAAGCACCGATTTTTTTTTAATTCTCTACGGTGCTTGTTCAGTGTATTGAAGGTTCACAAATACAGAAATATTTACAATTTACAAAAATAATTTGTAACCTTGTAAAGCAAGTTCCATCCAGTTTTGTAAAAAAGGAGGCGAGTTATTCTTGTATTATATCTTAACTAGTCAGAACCCAACACCAAAAATTTGTCTACCAAAAACCTTGTCTAGGAAGCTACCTGAATCCAATAGGGTATGCAACTTTCTTACAACAGCAATGAGGATTAAAGATTGGCACTAGATTCAACAGTTGTATTTCCTTTGACCCTTGAATATAGATGTTACATAATTTACAACCCTTGAATCTCACAATCACCCAATTTGACAGTGGAGTCCAAAAGTTTTTATCTGGGTGACCGCTAATTTGACAGGTCATCACTACAGTGACAGATGGACCAACCTTGAAGTCTGGGTGACCTCTCTATGGGTTGATGACCCAGTCTAGGTGACCTCTCTTTGGGTTGATGACCCAGTCTGGGTGACCTTTCTATGGACTGATGACCTAGCATGTATAGAGAGATCACCCAGATTTCAAAGTTGGGCCATAAGTCTTGGAATGATGACGTGTCAAATGAGTGGTCACCCAGGAGAGCCTGTGGACCCCACTACAATTTGATTGATCACTAGATTCAAAAGTCAACAAGAATTCAATGCTTGAATCAGATGATGAGCTTTGATCTTCATTGTCATTATAAAAAAGTCATGGACCCATATAGAGCCCACTGCCTGGGTCTCCATTTTGTCTAAGTCAGGTCTGAGCATGGGTCTGAGTAGGCAGAAGAATCCAGCCTTAAGTCAAATAACCTTGAAATTGACATAAAATGCTGATGAAAACAAACTAAATCATAGATTACAAGAAGCAAATTCAAAATGACCTAGGACAAAAGTAGAACTGCAAGGTATTCGTTTGTAGCATTTTGAGTATTCCATGATTGGGGGTTATGAAGTCCATCTCAATCTATTTCAAACACAATTTCAAGAAAAAAGTATTTGGAGTCTTACCTTTATCCATGTTTTGTAGATGAAACATTTCTATTAAATAATTGTAACTAGTAATCTGCTGCAGTACATATTTCCATGTGATTCATATTACTTATTTTCTTCTTCTTCTTTAGTGAATCGTAGGGTAAACTTTTCCTTAAATCCGTTCCTTTTCTTTCCTCGAAAGTTTTGTAAAAGAATGAACTTGAACAAAAAAATCTTAAAAACAAAATAAGAAATATTATTTTTTGGAGTGGAAAAGCCCAAAACAAGCCAAATTAAAAAATAATAAGTCCAGTTTTCCGCCCCAAGCCCGCAAAAAAAACGCCCGCCCCAGCCCAGAGAAATAAGCCACCGGGGCTTGAAACAAGCCAATCTGGCAACAGTGACTAAAAGGGGAAATTTTGGGAAAATTGAGTTCCAAAGGAGCAATACAGTGTTTTACAATAAAGCGAAAGTCGGTTGCAACGTCGTGTGTCCGAAGGGAATCTAAATCAGCTTACTTGTACACAGTGAAACTGTAGAACTCAAATTTTTTGACATCAGTTAACCATATTAAGTAGTGTTTTTGACCAAACGAAGAAAAATTACTGTTAACAGTTGCTAGGGATTAAGCCTTGACGTTATGCCGATTTATCGACGCCGTGCCGCAAATGAAAGACGCACCGGCGTAGAGAAAATTTTTACAGCGTGCTGGCGCCCACCGATTTGTATATTTAGACTTAACCAGTGATGTGCTAAATTATTATTTAAGTGGAGTATCAAGTGTTCCTCCAAGCTCTAGTTAGATAGTAAGCGTTTGATAAATGTACTTCAGTTGTTGATTATTCAAGTAGTCCTGTAGTACTTGAGTGTTGAAGTACTGAAGTTTTACTTATAATCCTTAAGTTACCTTTGTAATTTTTACTTGGTTTCCTCTTCAAAGTAGGTACTGACGAAGACCAAATAAGCCTGGCGAACAATAACGAGTATCGCTTGCAGTTGTCTCACATGATTGACTACCAGAGAGGTTCCATGCTGATGTTTGTTAGAAGGGCTTTTATTGCAATGGTACCTTAAAACAATAATCATGCTATTTGTTGATTTCCAGAATTAGAATTCCACATACTAACATGTTTTTTCCGACGAGTAACAAGTTTTTTTACTACACTGACAAGTTTTTTCTTTCGAGTAACAAGTTTTTCCACAATACTAATAAGGTTTTTCCAAAGTTTAACAAGTTTTCTCACAATAATAACATGTTTTTCTTATGATTAGCACGTTTTTTCACAAAACTAACAAGTTTTTTCCTCCGAGTAAAAAGTTCTTTCACATTATTAACAAGTTTTTTCCCAGCACTAAATTAGTTCCTAAAGTAACAAGTATTCTCAAAAAACTTGTTAGTTTTGTGAAAAACGTGCTAATCAATAGAAAAAACATGTTATTATTGTGAAAAAACTTGTTAAACTTTGGAAAAACCTTATTAGCATTGTAAAAAACTTGTTACTCGAAGGAAAAAACTTGTCAGTGTAGTGAAAAAACTTGTTATTCGTTGGAAAAAAACATGTTAGTATTGCAAAAAAACTTAATAGTCATAGGTAAAAACTAGCTCGTATTGTGAAATAACTTATTACTCTTAGGAAAAAACTTGTTAGTATTTTGAAATAACTTGATAGTCATGAGAAAAATTGTTACTCTTAGAAAAAGCTTGTTAGTATTGTGAAAAATCTCACTACTCGCAGACAAGAACTTGTTAGTGTTGTTAAAAGCTGGTTAATTGTAGGAAAAGACTTGATAATATTATGAAAAAGCTTGTTAGTCGTAGGAACAATCTTGTTAGTATTGTGAAAAAACTTGTTAATGTTGTGAAAGAAAAGCTTATTAATGGTAGAACTATCTTATAATTCTGAAAAAGCTTGTTAAACTTTAGAAAAACTTATTAGTATGCAAAAAAATTTGTTATTCCAAGGGAAAAACTTGTCAGTGTAGTGAAAAAACCTGTTACTCGTTGAAAAAACATATTAGTATTGCAAAAAAAATTGATAGTCATAGGTAAAACCTAGTGCGTACGGGTGGAATAACTTGTTACTTATAGGAAAAAACTTGTTAGTAATTCGAAATAACTAGATAGTCATGAGCAAAATTGTTCGTCGTAGAAAAAAATTGTTACTATTCTGAAAAACTGGTTAAGGGTAGGAAAAGATTTAAAGCTTGTTACTCGTAGGAAAAAAACATGTTAGCACTGCGAAAAACTTGTTACTCTTAGGGAAAAACTTGTTAGTTTTTTGAAAAAAATCTGTTACTCATAGAGAAATTCATGTTAGTATTATGAAAAGAGTTGTTACTCATAGGAAAAAACTTGTTAGTGCATTAGGAATATAACCTGTTAATATTGTGGAAAATCTTGTTACTCATAGGAAAAACTTATTATTTCAATAGGAATGAAACCTATTGGTATTGTGAAAAAATTACTACTTATGAGAAAAAACTTGTTAGTGCTTGTGGCAAAAAAATTATTAGTAATATGAAAAAAACTTATTACTCTTAGAAAAATAAACCTACTAGTATTGCGAAAAAACTTGTTACTCGTAGGAAAACAATTATTTGTATTGTGAAAAAGCCTGTCACTCATAAAAAAAATTTCTTAGTATTGTCAAAAAACTTGTTACTCGTAGGAAAAATTGTTACAATTTCGAAATAGCTTGTTACTCTTAGAGAAATAACCTAGTAGTATTGCAAAGAAACTTGTTATTCGCAGGAAAAACTTGTTAGTATTGCAAAAAAACTTTTTAATCGTATAAAAAAGCGTGGTTTTATTGTGAAAAAACTTGCCAAACTCTGGAAGAAATTTATCAGTATTGTGAAAAAACTTATTACTCGAAGGGAAAAACTTTTCAGTGTAGTGAAAAAACGTGTTGCTTGTTGGAAAAAACATCCCAGTATGGCACAAAATAATTGATAGTCATAGGTAAAAACTAGTTCTCATTGTGAAATAACTTCTTATTCGTAGGAAAAACTTGTTATTATTTTGAAATAACTTGATAGTCCTGAGAATAATTGTTGCTCACAGAAAAAAAAATTGTTAGTATTGTTAAAAATCTCATTACTCGCAGGAAATGAGACTTCAGTGTAGTAAAAAAACTTGTTGCTTGTTGGAAAAAACATCCCAGTATGGCAAAAAATAATTGATAGTCATAGGTAAAAACTAGTTCTTATTGTGAAATAACTTGTTACTCGTAGGAAAAACTTGTTAGTATTTTGAAATAACTTGATAGTCATGAGAATAATTGTTGCTCATAGAAAAAAATTGTTAGTATTGTGAAAAGTCTCATTACTCGAGTGAAAAACTGGTTAGTTATAGGAAAAGACTTGTTAATATTATGAAAAGCTTAATGCTCGTAGGAAAAAACTTGTTACTCGTTGGAGAAAATTACTCGCAGGAAAAACTTGTTAGTATTGTGAAAAACTGGTTAGTTATGGGAAACGACTTGTTAATATTGTGAAAAGCTTATTACTCGTAGGAAAAAACTTGTTACTCGTTGGAAAAAACATGTTAGTATTGCAAAAAAAATTGATAGTCATAGGCAAAAACTAATTCTTGTGGTGAAAAAACTTATTACTTGTAGGAAAAAACTTCTTAGTATTTTGAAATAGCTTGATAGTCTTGATGGTCATGAGAAAAATTATTACTCATAGAAAAAACTTGTTACTATTATGAAAAATATCATTACTCGCAGGCAAGAGCTTGTTAGTATTCTGAAAAACTGGTTAATTGTAGGAAAAGACTTGTTTAAATTGTGAAAAAACTTGTTATTAGTAGGAAAAAAATTGTTAGTATTGTGAAAAAAAACTTGTTACTTCTGGGAACAACTTCTTAGTTTTGTGAAAAACATCTGTTACTCATAGACACAAACATGTTAGTATTATGAAGAAAAGTGTTACTGATAGGAAAATGCTTGTTGCTTGTTATTAGTAGGAAAAAACTTGTTAGTATTGTGAAAAAAACTTGTTACTTGTGGGAACAACTTCTTAGTTTTGTGAAAAACATATGTTACTCATAGAGACAAACATGTTAGTATTATGAAGAAAAGTGTTACTCATAGGAAAATGCTTGTTAGTACTTTAGGAATAGAACCAGTTAGTATTGTGAAAAAATTGCTACTCATGAGAAAAAACTTGTTAGTACTCGTAGCAAAAAAATTATTAGTATTACGAAAAACTTGTTAATCGTGGGAAAAAACTTGTTACTCTTAGGAAAAAAGTTGTTAGTATATTGAAAAACGTTGTTACTAGTAGAAAAAACTTTTTAGAGCTACGAAAATACACTCAATAGTTTTTTTTACTGGAAATCCATGAATCAAATAATTTCCAAATTGATTGCTGTGCAGTTCACATGTTCCAACTTTGAGAAAACTTGCTCGTAACTGTAGGTAACGAGTGATGTGGCTTAAAAGTAACCAAAATTCTTTGAAACAGAGTTTTGATAAAAATAGAAATATCAAAAGAATCAAATTTTGACGGTTATTCAAAACATATAAAATTCCATCAATAGCTACAAGTCAGAGAACATTTGATTGATTTTTGAAAAAGAGGGAAACACCCCCCAAAATGTCATGTGATATCATTGAAAATCTTTTCATCAAATTCAGCGCACCAGAGAACCCTACTGCAGAGGTTTCAACCTCCTCTGTACAAAAATCTGGAATTTTTTATTTTTTGCCAGGAGAAGGATCACGGATGCATGTTTATTTGTTGTTGTTTTTCTAGGAGTGATCATATCGAACCAGTGATCGTAGAGGATTGGGAGTTGGCCCATTGGATTGGATATCGAAAGCTGTAGTGCTCTTTTGAAGTGATCAAAAATATTGGTGGCAGCTGGCCCTACTTCCACACTTATGTTTTCTTCAAAGTCACCCGATCATAAATTTGAGATAGCCGTTTTGTTCAATATAGTCGAAAAATCTAAAAGTTATGTCTTTGAGGATGACTTTACTCTCCACAGTCCCCGGGACAAGGGATACAAGTCATGAGCTTTGGCCATTGTTTACCTATAGTATTGGTTATTGGGAAGTATACAGATGTTTTCAGGGGGTATTTTTTTCTGGAGAGGGAGTTAGAGGGGGTTAAGTGATGGGATCTTTTCATGGAGGAATTTTTCATGGAGAAAGGGAATTTTCCAGGGAGGGCACCGCTTTCCCGTCATTATTGAAAAAACTATCAGAATTTAAAGTAAAAATTACAAGAAACTTTTCAACTGTAAGTAAGGAGCAACATTAAAAACTGAAAACTAACAGAAATTATTATATATTTGAGTGGGTTCGCCCCTTCGTCAATGCCTCGCTATTTAGTCTAAAGTTTTTTTGGTACTTTTTTAAAAGCTATTAATTCTAATTAAACAGCTTTTGAAATTCAGGAGTTACTCAGAAAAAATTGCGGCAATATCCATTGAAAATCCATGAAAAAATTGGGGCAAAATGGATCGGAAATCGAAAGTTGTAGTGCTCTTTTGAAGTGATCAAAAATAATGGGGGGCAGCTAGCCCTACTCCACACTAATGTTTTCTTCAAAGTCACCCGATTATAACTTTGAAATAGCCATTTTGTTCAACATAGTCGACAAATCTAAAAGCTATGTCTTTGAGGATGGCTTTACTCTCCACAGTCCCCGAGTCACGAGCTTTGGCCATTGTTTACCTATAGTATTGGTTATTGGGAAGTATATAGACGTTTTCAGAGGGTATTTTTTTCTGGAGAGGGAGTTAGGGGGTGGTTAAGTGATAGGATCCTTATGGAGGGATTTTTCATGGAGAAAGGGAATTTTCCAGGGAGAGGACCGCTTTCCCGTCATTATTGAAAAAACCATCAGAAGTTAAATTAAAAATTACAAAAAACTTTTCAACTGAAAATAAGGAGCAACATTAAAAACTGAAAACGAACGAAAATTATTATATATTTGAGTGGGGTTGCCCCTTCGTCAATGCCTCGGTTTTTAGTCTAAAGTTTTTTTGGTACTTTTGTAGGAGCTATTAATTCTAATTAAACAGCCTTTGAAATTCAAAAGTTACTTAGAAAGATTGGGGCAAAATCCATTGAAAATCCATGAAACAATTGAGGCGAAATGGATTGGAAATCGAAAGCTGTAGTGCTCTTTTGAAGTGATCAAAAATATTGGAGGGCAGCTAGCCCTACTTCCACACTCATGTTTTCTTCAACGTCACCTGATCCAGAATTTGAGATAGCCATTTTGTTCAACATAGTCGAAAAATCTAAAAGCTATGTCTTTGAGGATGAGTTTACTCTCTACAGTCCCCGGGACAGGGGTTGCAAGTCACGAGCTTTGGCCATTGTTTACCTATAGTATTCGTTATTGAAAAGTATACAGACGTTTTCAGAGGGTATTTTTTCTGGAGAGGGAGTTAGAGGGGCGGTTAAGTGATAGGATCTTTTCATGGAGGAATTTTCCAGGGAGGGGACCGCTTTCCCGTCATTATTGGAAAAACTATCAGAAAATAAGCTAAAAATTACAAAAATTTTCAACTGAAAGTAAGGAGAAACATTAAAAACTGAAAACGAACAGACATTATTATATATTTGAGTGGGGTCGTCCCTTCGTAAATGCCTCGCTTTTTAGTGTGAAGTTTTTTTTGGTAATTTTGTAAGAGCTATTAATTCTAATTAAGCAGCCTTTGAAATTCAGGAGTTACTAAGAAAAAATTGGAGCAAAATCAGAACTTTAGCGTAATGAGCGAGGTATTGACGAGGGGGCGATCCCTCTCACATGCGTAATAATTTCCGTTTGTTTTAAGTTTTTATGTTGCTCTTTTCTTTCAGTTGAAAAAACTATTTTTTAAACTTATTTTCAAGGAGCTTATGCCGGGCCGCGAAACATCAGGAAATATAGGTTCCCACGGTTATTCAACTAATACCGGAGACTGGATTAAAACAATATGAAGCTTTTTCACAAAAAATGGGAAGCCAAACGGATATACACTTTGTCATAGATGTAGGCTCATTCAAAATTGTGCAGGGGTGATATTGATTCAAGAATGTACAGTAGCAGAAATCGTTAAATGTGTCAACAAAACCCCATGTCATTTGTTTTACCTTTTTCATTCGCAATGAGGCTATTTAATTATATACGTAACTTTTGAATTATTAATCTATGATAAGTTTCCTTTTTTATGTTCGTTCTTGAAATATAAAAAAGCGGCATTGAATACTAATGATGACTTTTTCTTATAAAACATTTAAACATTTTCACGGACATGAACCACAGGTTGGCGACCGCTGGTCTAAAGGATAAAACAGTACTGGCAAACAGTTTAGAGAATATTTCCGTAGAATTTTAAGAGAAAACTCTGCTAAAAATAGCCTCTTTGCTTTGGAGTTACTTTTGTATTAAGCTAAAAAGATTTATTGGATGAATACTTTATATTGCCGGCTACGGAAATCCGCTCCTGAGGTTTGCTAGTGAGTATCTGCCACGTAAATCTTCCTGTTCATTGTTCATTGGTCAAATGGACGGAATATCAAATGTGCGAACGTCTCTGAACAAGCAGAGTGGTGAATTTAAAACCTAATTTTTTGAACCAAATTAATGCCCTGTGGTACAATTTTTGTTAGAAAATCGGCAAGTTTAACTCAATCTCTAGAAATTGCACTATTGGTGTATTGGCGCTGAATTTAAAAAGTTTGAGACATTGTAATTGTTTTATTCCTGCTGTTTCCCGCGTATAGCTGTACAGAAGAGGATTTTCACTATCTCAAGATACTTTTAAATTCATTTTAGCCCTTAAATTAATACTCTTTTCATTATTTTGTTTGGCTGTAAGTACTAAGATGAAAAGTTGTTATTCAATGCCTAGTAGACATTTCACAAGTGCATAACCCAGATGCATAGGCCTAGATTTATTATAATCAAGTCAAATAAATTTCATCAATTTATAAATCTTATTATTTGGGTATTTGACTTGCCCTTCTGTTTCTATCAACAGCTCCTTCTGTTTAATATTGAAATGTTGCCTCAAAGTTTACCTTTCCAAAATCTTCAGAAGATATTTGATATGTTTCCAAAATAACTGGACCAATAGATGGTCAAGTTTCTCAGATTCAATGGGAATAATTCTGCATTGAATTATGCATTTTAACTTGGCATTGGATTTTGAACCCAAATGGTGGGGTTTAAACCAAATAAAAGGGATAAAGTTTCAATTTAATGCCTCAAAATAGAGTTTGTAGCAGTAGAATACAGTAGGCCTGTATTTTGGAAAGAACATAAAAAGTGTATTTATTGGCCTGTTCATTTTCTACTATTTAATAGTTGCTGATTTGACAATCCAGCCCAAGAGTTTTCTGTATTGTCTTTGGTTACATTAGAGAGCTAAGCATCTAAGTCAGGACAGGTTTATTTATTGACTATTGTATCTACTAAATATGCATCAAATAGGGATTGGATGGCAAAGCTCTTTTAATGTTATAGTGTTTCCTTTGAAGGGGGAGTAGTTTTTACATCTGAAATGTCAACAGATAATTAATTTTTGTTGAATTGATTTTAATTTTAAGAATTAATTTTTAATTTGAGAATTAATTTTAGATTTCTTAGCTTGTAGATCAATAAGAAAACATTTAAATTTACCCTTTGTAAGTATTCCTAGGTTAGCCTATTTTACAGAAGAGCACAGCAATAGCTGCTGTTCCTTATATAAATAAGGGTGATGAATCATTCTAGACAGGTTGATATCTCTTCTGGCACTATTCCATCAATTCAGGCTATTTACTGCTAGTTACCTAAGCATCTATTTCAGTTGTCTTCCAATTTACAAATTTTTACTTAGAAATAACAGAAGGTATTCCCAAACAGTAGGCTATGTATTAGGATATAAATAGACCATCAAGATGCTACTTGCAATTATTTAAATA
This sequence comes from Artemia franciscana, assembly GCF_032884065.1. Taxonomy (NCBI): domain Eukaryota; kingdom Metazoa; phylum Arthropoda; class Branchiopoda; order Anostraca; family Artemiidae; genus Artemia; species Artemia franciscana. Next base: position 21,246,096 of record NC_088865.1, on the reverse strand, counting down.
TATTTTGCAAGTTATCTTTAAATGATTTGGACTTAAATTATTTTTTACTGTTTTTACATTGAAGTTTTTTTTCTCTTTTTTGCTATTTAGCATACTAGTGACCTCAACTTTTGGGCAATTAGCAGTAATCTTGGTACAACATAACCCTTTTAAGCTAGCTGCAAACTTCTTGGTGATTACATTTTCTTTCAGTTTATTTGAATTCTAGGCACTCCTGCATTAAGGCCTAGGTATCATCCTAGTCTGAACACCAAACTGGAAGGTTTTTAAAGCTCCTATCTCTCCTCCCTCTTCATATCTTAAATTTTAAGGGCTGTTTTGGAGCTAATGCTATATTTTTTGTTACATCAAAAGTTTTCTGCATCAAGCATTAAAAGTCTACATTGAAATTCAGAAAATTTTACATGTTGGGCTAAAAACTTTCACTAAATATTTTGATTGTTGTGAAACTTGTTGCTTATTTTTATTGGATATACAAAAGATTATATTGTAAATTAAGGCTAAAAATTCTAATTGTTTTTGAGTTTTTCAATTATAGCCTAAAATTGACTATAATTATTCTATAGATAACCAATCAAATAGTATCAACTAAATGTTGAGCAGTTTTGTGTACAGTCTAAGCTATGCTGTGCCTAAAGGCTATCAGATATCAATAGAGCTTGATTGGAAGTTAAACCTAGTATTAGGGATTCCTAAATCTGTGTCACTGGGAAATCCTACACAACACTGATTGACAAACCTAACCATCAGAGTCAAATGTCAGTTAGAAATTTTTTAGAGCCATATCTCTTAATTAATTAAATATCCCAGAATTGAAATTTTACACTTCCAATAAATTTGCAGATACACTGAGAAAAACTTGATTTTGTGGTTAATGGAGATATTACTTATTAGAAAAAGGGAAAAATACTTAATACAAACTATGGGAAGTTCAGTACAGTTTCTTTTCTAAATTTTATCCATAATTTGTTATCTTTTCTATGTAATTTACCAAGACCAAGTTGACAATTATTAAATATCAATATAGATAAATGTGATCATGACCATGCAAAGAAACACAGATGCCATCTACTGTCATATGAATTTTGCCTGCACCAGGGGTGGATCCAGGATTTTTTTAGGGGGGGGACATATAATAGGTTGCTTTGATTAACTTTGCAAACAAAGAAATACCTGCAATTAAAAGGGAACCACAACAATTATGTGTTGGTGGTAGGTAGTGGTAATGTTCATAATTTTATCTAAAGTCTAGTGAGGGTTAAGTTCTAATAAATCTGTTGAAATTAAAATGGTATAAAAATATTGATATAAAAAATAGTAAGTTATAAAAACCACCCAACTATAAAAAAAAGCTATTCACCATCTATAAAAAAAATATGACATTTAATATTTTCTATACAATCTTTTGCCTTTGCACTTCTGACTACTATAGCAAGTGAGTTAAGCTTTTTATTGTAAAAAAAAAGAAAAGAAAAAAAATGGTCTTGAATCATCTTTTGGGGTCATGCACTTTTTGTGACATTTGGTATAGGTCAAACCATATTTTCCTAACTTTGTGGCATGGCTTAGTAACTATGATAGTAATGAAAAGTGGGAAATGTGGATAAACACACAACTTGTATCATGAAAGATATACTAAACATTAAATATTAGTTCTTTTAGGGATGTAACAACAAACACAGAATGAAGAGATAGAAATGCATGGAAGACATTTAAAATGACTGTTTTAAGTATAGGCAATAAAGCATTAATTGACCACCATTTCTTTTTAAAAATAGTGTTTGAATAAACAGTGTTAACTTTGACAAAATCTCAAAAATTTACTGATCAAAATTGTACTTTTCATAACAACTTAGCATATCTTTCCAATTTTAAAGTTCACAATATTTCACTTAAATTACATAATTCATAATTTTATAAGAAGAAGTCTATTTCTCTATTTCCACTCCTGCCATATCTATTTATTAGACAGTCAATGTCTACCTTAATATTTCAGTGAATTTTTGTAATGGCCAGTCCTTTCAGCCTAGAGTACTGTCAGTTTAGAGCTCTTTGTTAGTATATCCTCTTCTTATCATCCTACAATATTTGAATAAAGATAAAAACTGTCAGAAAATTAGGAACTCTAATAAAGATGCGTGAGGGTATGTGCTTCAAACTAAGTATATGGGTTGAAAAAAAATTACATGTTTGTTATTTTTGTATTTGATAGGTATAGATTGGTGATTTAAATTCTTAGGGTTTCAAGCTGTGGAGATTTCTAATTATTATTTTAAATCTTATTTTTAAATCTTATTATTTTCAATATTTTCAGATATTCAGTTCAAATGTTTAAATCTTAATATGTCTGTTTAGCACAAAAACAAAAAATTGAAATTTGACTTAGATTTAGCCTTAAGTAAGAGAATTTTACTGTAAAAATTTTGATTCATAAACAACTAATTGTGTAAATATGATTGGATGACATATATTAAATAAAGTATAAAAATCTCCAGTGGTATATATAGCAGTTTAGACAATTTTATGGACAAGTGTATGCAATCCCTATACAAAAACATAACTATATTTTGTGACTGGTTGGTATTGAGAAGGTAAGACATCCTGAAGTACCATTGCAGTTGCATTCTGTTTCCATGGTTAACACAAGTTCTGTGAATTTCCCCTTTTTATCATTTTTTTTATTTTAAACGTTTGAAAAAAATCAATGCCATTCCTTTGATTCAAACTGAGAATTCAGAGACCCTTCTATACTAGCTAGATAAAAAAATAAACACATAATTATTCACCTTCTGTTATAAACAATTTTTTGAATATCTATTCTTCTTAGAAAACTACTCCAACCTTTGAAGGAGTATTTTGCCTCATATACTTAGTTTTAAGTATATACTTATACAAACCTTTATTGAATTTTAAATAGTATGACCTTTATTCTAATGTTTTAGCATGAACAGAGGTGATTTGTCATATAATGTAGAGCTTTAATTAGATGAAAATATGCAGTAATATGGCCACCATTTGCTCACCAGAATCCAAAACTTAAACTAATAATTTTTGCACTTCTCATACATTTACTTTCTATTATACAAATCCCCTAAAAGATCAATGTTGTAAAAACTACCTTGCTTTCCAAACAAAGCAAACCAAAAAAACTAAAACAGACAATTAAAAAAAGTAATGATTACAATTTCTTTCCCTCCGTGCCATAGAAAACAAATTTCTATGGAGATGACTCGAAAACAAATTTTTGAAAGTAAAAAGAGTAAAATATGTTGCTTTTCAGCCCTGTTGTGACAGCACAATTCTGAAATATCCTTCCGACAGCCTAAAGAAGTTAGGAATTTAAATTTACCCTCCCTGTTATTGTGAATTTAAGATTTTTCCTCCCAATTGGCTTTTGTGGTAAAATGGACAGATTCTCTTGATAAACCTAAATTTAATTAAATACTTTTTGGCAGTATGCTTCATTAATAAAATCCAACAGAGATTATACAAAGTAACTAAAACCTTGTTTCAAACTTGTTTGCAAAAGGAAACAGTCTTAATATTAAAAAACTTATTATTAACTAAACTATTAAAAACCAATTACAAAAAATAACTTTCTTCCCAACCCTAACCAGAGCAAGCGGACCGAACCACAAATACCCACAAATACGCACACCGAACGCTTGGGGGGGCGCCCCCCTTGTATCCACCACTGGCCTGCACACAACTGATCATCCTCCTCCCGCTCCAAAAATGGCTTGGAAAGCTAGCTTTTTAGATATATCTTGTGCAATGGATGCTGAAATGTATTGAAGTTTGGAAAATGTAGGGATTAGCAAAACCTTTTGGCCTCTTTCCTAGAAATATCAAATTCAAAGCACCATCTTAAAAATCAATTTAGATATGTGCAGTTCAGATCGATTCCTTTATATTAAAATATATCTTTTACTGAAAATGTAATATTTATTTTTAACTTCCCAGTTATATAGAAAATTGTATTTGATCAGACTTTTGGCAGACAGATGTAATTGTGTATACAAACAATGAACAAAGATGTTTGTGCTTTGTTTACTGTGGCAAATCAGAGTAAATAAAATCATTTCCAGATAGAAGAATACAAAATTGCAAAGATGTCTGTGGGTAGTTACAGGAAGTTTGCTTTGAGCAAGACCAAGAACTGAAATCAGGGAATATAACAGGGAATACAAGAATTTTAGTGAAAATTTTGGGGAATAGTGTGACCATTTTTTTTTCATGAAAGTCTAAGAATTTTGGGAATTATCCAGAAAATCCAGAGACAGCAGAAGCACTTCAGTCGGTCAGCATTAACCAAACTTGTTGAAACGCAAGGGTCTTTCCTGCACAACATTCCCCATAGTCAATATTCTAGCAGATATTCTCAAATAGACTTGCGCGCCTCCTTGTGAATATTTACACCAGAACCACAAAAAGGGGTCCAAGAGCTATGTGCAGCTTAGGAGCCACACTTGGCTAACCACTGTAACAGGAGAGAGTGTTGACTTGTTATCAAAATCATAGACAGCAGTATAGTGGTGCCTAAGTAAAGAGTGAAATGGCTTCCACGGCTTATTACTATTTTTTGTGCAGACCACTTAGTATGGAAGGGGTAGTTATTGAAACTTGCAAAAGGGGCTCATTCAAGTAGAAATTGCAAGCTCTAGAGCTGTTTTAAAGAAAAAAGTGATTGGAGGGCAGCCAGCCCTCCAATATTGGCTTGGAAATTTCAGGGTTAGTCCTCTAAGTCAAAAAGCTGAAACATTTTGTTGCAGAAGGAAGGGGGAGGGCAGAGGCCTGGAAACGGGCCAAAAAACTTGTGTTCCTGATTTGTTGTATTTCGAGCAAGCTCTTATGGATCATTTGCTCTTTCAGGATCTTCAGAGCTTGTCAAGATTATACTCTGAAAACTACATGTGTAAATGTACAGACACTATCTGTACCTAATTTTTCAAATTATTTATACTATCTTGGGAATGACTTTAGAAATTGAGTCAATGCAAAATTCATGACATGGAAATCAAACAGCACAATGTGCTGCCTGGCTCTTGAAATTGCATAAAAACAATATCTCATAGTTCAGAGTTTATTCAACAAAAAATTTACAACACCACACTTCAACATAGTCTCTCCCATATGGTTCCATGCCCAGAATGAGGATAATGATGATTGCAATCTCAGACATGGAAATGGGCCATTGAAACAGGAAATACTCACAGCCCAAAGACGTCTTATCAAAATTTTAATATTGCCATTTTGTTCAGAGTAGTCAAAAAACTCAACAATTATGCTTTTAGGGATGACATGACCCCCCCAGCTTGTCAAACAAGGGCAATAAGCTATGCAAGTCTCATATAGTTTTTCTGTAGGTTTCATATTGGAAAAGGGGGGGATATATGCTTGAAACTTTGGTAGACCATTTTATGGGCCAAGAATATCACATGTTTCATTGGGAATGTAAGTGGGGTCTTAGGGGGCTTGGAAATTGGCCAAAAACCTTATTCTCCTTGTTATCCCCATTTCAAACTAGCTCTTACGGATTGTTTGCTAAATGGAGATTCCTAGGGTTTCCCAAAAGACTGTACTCTGGGAACAACAAGAGCACCTGAATAAATTAATAGACCCTATGTCCATCAAATTTTCCTGATTATTTATGATACATTGGGAATGACTTGAGGGACGAAATAAAACTTTGACTGAATATTAGAAAGTAAGTGTCAAGTTTATCTATAATTCTGAATTAAGGAAGGAGGAGGTAAATTTAAAGACACTATGTGTATTCAGGGTATCTAATTAGAATGTTTGCAATATCTTGGAAACCCCTTGAGGGACAGAATTAATCCTGCCAGGCACTGTTGGAGAAAGGAAGGAGAGATTTGGGCAGGGAGAAAGGGCCAACGAATTTTGACGCCAGTACATATATAAATAATGTTTTTGCATATTAAGCCCCCACAGTAGCACAATTGATTAAAAGGTAGGCCTACAATGTGCTGCCATGTTGTCAAAATGGGGTATATGCAATATCTTAGGAACGTTTATGGTATAAACTTTTAAAGAATTCTGAAGAAATTGATTGTGACCTGGATTAGGGGTACTGATAAAGCAAAAGACAATACATTTATCCAGGTTATCAAAATATTATATTTGCAACATACCATGAAAAAAACTGTAATGAGTACAGTTGAAAATTTAGGGGAGTTTTGCGCAAAGCGGGAGGGGGGCTCAAATAGATTTTTAATTTTGACTTGCAGGAAGGGCCGAATGGAGCTTATCAAGGAAAACAAATTTTTTGAATAAATGTGGCTTTACTGATTCTTAGTGCAAAATTAATTTTTCTTTCCTTGGAAAAATTTTAGGCCATGAAGACACCTCAATTAAAATATCAGAACCAAGGGGCCTTAATCAAGAAATTATACTGATTGTATCATTTCTTGACATTTTATTTTTAATTTTGTTATGTTAAACAACAATTCTGAACTCTTCTTAATAAAGGGCCTTAAAATGGATTTATTTAAACAAACATGCAGTTACAGCAAAATATAACACAATTGGGTTCTTGTAATAAACTGGTGGATCAATATTTGTCTATATTGAATATTGTAGCAAGACAATGGATTCAGCCCTGTTGGAGACCAACGATTATGCGTATTTTTAATCCATTTCAATGATGTTCCCCTCTCCCCATCCATTAAAATCCTGCAGTGAAATTATTATTAAATGTATGGTAAAACGTTGTACCCAGTCAATATTCTTAAGCAAAAAGACTAAAAAACACTACTGATATTTCTTTATTAGCTAATAGAAAAACGATTTCAATTAAAAACGAGCAGAAATTACTATAACAAGAATCTAAGTTTAATATCTAATATATGTCAAGTACATATTTTAAAATTTATAGTTTTCTGACTGAAATCTGAGTTCTGGACAGTGACAGATTTCTGATATGAATGATTGGATCCCTCCACTCTAAGCTTTTTCCAAGATTTTAGGAATTTCATTAAGATCCAATCACTCCTTCGTAAGTTGAAAATACCTCATTTTTTCTAATTTTCAGAATAACCCCCCCAACTCTCCCAAACAGAGCAGATCCGTACCGGTTATGTCAATCACGTATCTAGGACTTCTGCTTATTTTTCCCACCAAGTTTCATCACGATCCCTCCATTCTAAGCGTTTGCCAAGATTTTAGGTTCCCCCCCCCAACTCCCCCCAGTTTCAGCGGATCTGGTCGGGATTTAAAATAAGAGCCCTGAGACACGATATCCTTCCAAACATAATATTTCATTAAGATCTCATCACCCGTTTGTAAGTTAAAAATACTTCATTTTTTCTATTTTTCCAAATTAACTGACCCCTCACTCCCCTCCAGATGGTCAAATCGCGAAAACGACTATTTCTAATTTAATCTGGTCTGGTCCTTGATACGCCTGCCAAATGTCATCGTCCTAGCTTACCTGGAAGTGCCTAAAGTAGCAAAACCAGGACAGACAGACCAACAGACCGACAGACAGACAGACCGACAAAATTTGCGATTGCTATATGTCACTTGGTTAATACCAAGTGCCATAAAAAGGAGAAGAAATGCAAAAAATGATGAAATACAACATAATGTGCACAATAACAATAACAAAATCTTCCAGCAAATAAACTAAAACAGGACAGATAGAATTCTCTTCAAGAAAATTACATATAAAAATTGTGGTTCAGATCAAACAAACTTCTAAATTTATTCCACCTTTCAATAACCACAGTAAAAGAATTAACATTGCACTGTTACTCTGGAATTTCTGGCCCAAAGCAGGAGGTTAAGAAGGTTCTTTCAACACTTACAATAATAAGAACGGAGTGCTCTTTCATCCCATTTCAATAACATGGCCATATGGGTGGTAATGACAGATTGCACGGATAAGAAATACACTATAAAGGTGTTCGAGCTGTTGAGAAAGGGGGTCAAACACAAGCATCTCACTTTTATTCTCATTAAACAAAAATTAAATCTTATGGTACATATTAGCCAGTCGAGATAAATATTCTTCAATTCGAGAAAATGATCTATTAAGACTCAGGGTATCATCAGCATAATTCAGAAGTGAGCATCTATTCCATGAAACAAATAACTCTGTAAAACAACCTGCTGCAGCTAACAACATACTCATTATACAAGGAAGGGGAGCTGATTGCTCCCTGCCTAATACTTTTATAAACAGAAATCAATACTGCAGGCCTATTAGTTATAGTAGATGACTCATGAAAGTTCAATTGTACTTTTAACTTCCAATACAGATCTCCAAACGTTACGACAATAGACCTAGGCAGACAACAGCGATCAGCACTTAAAAAGAGCTGTAGATATATGCTGCCGTCAAAAGCTATCTTAGCATCATATACAATCAATATAAGCTTTTCATCACCATAAATCAATAAATGCGCAAAGAGACATGCTCTCCACTTAGGCCTGCTTTAAAGTGAAACTAACTATCAGGAGTGGAACACGAATTATTTACATCCTTAATTATAAGCTGCTCCATTAATTTTCAGAATACTGGTGCGAGAGTAACACAACAGTATGAGGTATATTCTTCCAATTCTATCTTTTTTAGGACTAGGATAGCTATTCCTATCAAAAAAACATCAGGCACTGATCCAAAAAAAAAAAAAAAAAAAAATCCTCAGATAAAGCAAAGAAAGGTGAAAACAAACAACGAGGTATTTTTAACTTACGAAGGAGTGATCGGATCTTAATGAAATTTGATGTTTAGAAGGATATTGTGTCTCAGAGCTCTTATTTTAAATCCCGACCAGATCCGGTGAAGGGGAAGTTGGGGATGGAACCTAAAATCTTGGAAAACGCTTAGAATGGAGGGATCGGGAAAAAAAACACAAGTCCTAGATACGGGATTGACATAACCGGAACGGATCTGCTCTCTTTGGGGGAGTTGAGGGGGAGGGTTAATTCTTTATGAGGTATTTTCGACATACGAAAGAGTGATCGTATCTTTATAAAATTTCATATTTAGAAGGACCTCGAAACTCAGATCTCTCATTCTAAATCCCAACCGGATCCAGTGTCATCAGGTGGGGGGGGGTGGAAATCTTGGAAAATGCTTAAAGCGGAGAGATCAGGATGAAAATTGGTGGAAAGAATAAGCACAAGTCTAAGGTAGGTGACTGACATAACCTGACCGGATCCACTCTCTGGTGGAGTTGGGGGGGGGGGTAATTTGGAAAAATTAGAAAAATGAGGTATTTGTAACTTACGAACGGGTGGTCAGATCTTATGAAATTTGATATTTAGAAGAATCTTGTGCTTTAGAACTCTCATTTTAAATCTCGACCAGATCCGGTGGCATGGAAGGGAGTTGGAGGGCGAAACCGAAATTCTTGGAAAACGTGAAAATCGAGGTATCTTACGAATGAGTGATCAGATCTTAATGAAACTTGATATATAGAAGAATCTTATGTCGCAGATGCTCCATTTTCAATTCGAATCGGATCTGGGGACGTGAGGGTTGGAGGGGGGAAATAGAAATCTTGGAAACTGGAAATCTTGGAAAACCCTTGGAGTGGAGAGATCAGGATGAAACTTGATGGGAAGAATAAGCACAAGTTATAGATACGAGATTGACATAATTGGTACGGATCCGTTCTCTTTGAGGGAGCTGGGGGTTGTTAATTTGGAAAAATCAGAAAAATTGAGGTATTTTTAACTTAAGAACGGGTGACCAGATCTTAATGAAATATGATATTTAGAAGGAACCCATGTCTCAGAGCTCTTATTTCAAATCCCGACCAGATCTTTTGAAATTGGGGGAGTTGGAGGGGGAAACCAGAAATCTTGGAAAACGCTTATAAATGTCGTAGATACGTGATTGACGTAACTGGACTGGATTCGCTCTCTTTGGTGGAGTTAGGTGGTGGGGTTCAGTGCTTTGGCGAGTTTGGTGCTTCTGGACGTGCTAGGATGATGAAAATAGATAGGTGTGTCAGGGAGCTGCACAAATTGACTTGATAAAGTCTTTTTCCCCGATTCGACCATCTGGGGTGGTGAAGGGGGAGGAAAAAATAAAAAAAATGAGTTATTTTTAACTTACGAGCGGGTGATCGGATCTTAATGGATTTTGATATTTAGAAGGAATTCGTGACTAAGAGCTCTTATTTTAAATCCCGACCGGCATTAAGCCTCTGACTTTCCTTTTAAAGCAATCTATCGATTCTTAGAATTTTGCTAGAGGTCATACCATATGAGTTCTTCGCTCTTGGCTCTTTTGACCTTGTCATAAGTGCCATATGAGCTCTTAGCTCTTGTTTCCTAAGTTATTATTACTCTGTTTTCAACTACTGTTCAAAAATGAGAAATTAGTCCTTTTTTTTCTCTCTCTCTCTATATATATATGTGTATATTTTATACTTTATTTTTCATTTGTATTAACCAGCAATCAGTGTGCATGAGTAGATAAGAAGTCATTTCAATATATTTCTTTATTTAGGAAATCTACTAGTAATTTATATGAGTGAATATTTGTTTCAGACACATCCAGTATGATTGCCAACCAAGCAAGGATTTTGAATGGGTCTTTACCAATGCTCCAAAGAAATCTAAGAACACAGATTAAAGGCATGTCTAGAGTTCTTCAGAAAGTCCCTATCGTTCCAACTAAAGCGTTGAAATCATCTCTATCTTGTCAAGAACCTGTCGGTGGACACGATAAACCTGCTTCCAATAGCCTTGGCAAAGTTATTGCAAAATTGCAGTTGCACTTTACATGTAAGGTTTGTGGTGGGAAAAGCCAGAAAGAAATATCCAAAGTGGCCTATTATTCTGGAGTTGTGATTGTGCGCTGTGATGGATGTCAAAATAATCACTTAATTGCAGATAATCTTGGATGGTTTACAGATTTGAATGGAAAGAAAAATATTGAAGAAATATTGGCTGAAAAAGGAGAAACAGTGAAAAGAATCATTAGCATCAAGCAAGAGGAAATAGTGACAAAAGCTAATTGAAGTTTTCAGCTTCTTGTTTGTTAAGTTTGCGATCAAACCAGGGCCAGTTTGATCAGAAACCAAATAGTCAACTCCAAACATATGTATATCTGAGCAGTGGTATTTATCCATCTTTTCGTAATGTTTATTGCATTTTTGGACGATTTTCCTATTTGTGTTTTAATTCCTGGCTAAATACTACTTGATTATTCCAATATTGTTTATATGAAAGTAATTAATTTACACAGCAGGGTAGTAGGTTAAGTATAGTGAAGCTTCCTAGTTTGGTACGAATCAATAGTCTGGATATTTTAGTGCCTACATGAACATGAAAGAAGAGTTGAAGGGAATCCCTTCCTAACACTGGCATTTGTGAAGAGGGTGGGGACTTTGGACCAAAGTGTCCTCAAAACTTCGCAGTTTTTATTATGTATCTGAAATTTAAGATAATTTTGACACAATTTGCTTGTTTTGACGTATTTACTCCTTGTAAAATTGCCCTCGCCTCAACAAGAAAAAGTTTGCCATACATGATACCACCTAAGCACCTTTCAATAAGAAGATAGTTTAAATTGGAACACGATATTCTCGCCTAAAACTACACTTATTTTAAGGCATCAGTGTGTGAACTATTTGAATGTCAGCCATACATGCATGTAAAGAGGGTGAGTTCACCCAAGAAGCCCATAATTACAATGTCCTTCTTAAATTTTTTTGACAAAAATATTTGGTAACTTCCACATTTTAGTATAAGAAGCCGCTTATTATTAGCATCAGTTACCTTCCATTAAATCATTCTGTTTACCCCTCAAATTTGAAGCATAAAGGATAACAAATGAAAACATTCTTTCCCCCATGACCCCTCTTGATTCTATTCATACCTGAAAACCGTGTCTTTGTAAGATTTTTCTTTGAGTTCTTTAAATTTGTAATATTCTCAGAGGAGTATTACATTTTCGTTCGTGTTGCCATTTTGAATCATAAAAATAAATAAGCAAAATTAATCAGCTATAATTGGTACTGCTTTTTGTCTGTAAAACTTTAACTTTAACAATGTGTTGATTCCCAATGACAACTGGACTTTCAGAGGAAAGCAATACCTCCTTAAGTTGTTTGGTACCATATATTTGTAGTTTATTTTGTCTGATTTTTCATCCACGTTTCTTTTTTTTAATTTGATGCCATAGAGATTTATTTGTTGAAAGAAAAAGTTACGTTCTTCATTAAGTTAAGGTTCAGTCAAGGTTTTTAAAGTTGCAAAAAAAAGGAAAGGAAAAAAGGCATAGGGCAATGTTACACAAGCTTAGAAGGTGGAAGACGTATCTCAGAGAATAAGTAGGCTACCTCAGTTACCTTTTTTTTGAAAGTTGTATAGAAATAATAATATAGCCTTAAACACATAAAAGCAAAACAAAATTGGAATTTGGCAATAAGACAGAATATTGTTGAAAACAGTGAACTCTTGGGTATTTTTATGCTAGGTAATTTTATAAATGTTCAAACCAGAATCGCTTCTATTTTTTAAGGTCGATTTCCGAATCCAGCAGTAAATTTTAAGACTTGGAGCTTGACTATACATCCCTAAATCAAATTATGTAAATGCTGTATGAGAGGGAGCTCTCGTTTTAACATCAAATTAGCTTTCCAGCCTGACTCCAGTTACTGTGCGAAATTGCCAAATACGACAGCAAATTTATTTTCAGTTTAGTGTATGCATTTTCAATTTTGTCTATGTATTTTCAGGTTTTTGGCCTACCATCTGGGGCCAAACGAAAAGAAGGTCGTCCCCTATTGGGGCGGGTAGACGTCATAAGAAAGTATTTGCAGTAAATCCAAAGTTCATTTGAGTGGATAAAGAGTAAAGTTTTGAATAGATAGGGGAGGAGCATGTATAGATCAGTTGACAGCAGGTGACTTGATGTGCCAATGTATTGTTAGCAATAGTAGAAGTAATATAGAATTTTCTACAAAAAAAATGGATGAGATATACTTTGATTAGCTCATCAAAAACTATTGACTACCGTCGAAAAAAAATCTATCTGTCTTAGTTCAAAAGTTGACTTTTTTGGCATAGACCAAGTTTCTAACGTTATCACCTCGAAAGGAGCAAAGGATAAACTCTAATTTCTTTAGTAATGAGAGAACTTTTAAAGTTTAAGAGGCACGTATGATACCATTTCTATAGTGCAATTCCAGGTGCAAAAAACAGATTGATAAACTCAGCTGAAATCACGAACAGAAATGGGTAGAAACAATAGATGGCAGCACTTTCGGACCCGTGGGAAAATGCCACATTTTTGCTTCTGTAAATTTTTCTGTTTATCACTCAAAGAAGATATATTGGCTTTGGGACCGAGTAACTGCCACATATATTTACAATTATAGACTTTCGTCGATCTTCAATTTGAAACTGGTGCCTGCCTGCTTGCCTGCTAGAATGGAGCTTTCCACTCGAAAGCCGAAACATGGTTTGATGAAACGAAAGCTTGACTGCATAACTTCAGATAGTTCTCTCTGACATAGGCTATAAAAATCCACTCCATTTCAAACACTATGGGCTCTGGCTCAAGGACAAGCAAAAGCCATCCATTTTGGCCCCAGACAAGAGTTCTACGAAGCGTTCCAAAATGCAAAGTCCTATTCATCAATCCGGCCTAAGGTCCACACTTTCCGTAAAAACTGCAGAGGTTAGACCCCTACTACTTTCTTGGAAAAAGCTGAAATCGGAGTGCTAGGAACAAAAAAAAAGAAAAAAAAAAACGACAAAACCAAAGTGTTGCTCTCGCAGTGCAATTAATTTTGCATGTTCGAAAACACTGTTGGTTTCTAATAAACGTCTCAGACTTGCAGGAGTCTATAGTACTACACTTTAAACAATCAATCTAGTTTGACTTGTCAACTATGCCATTAATTTGATTAACAATTTATTTCTTTGAAATACATTCCTTTCAAGTGAATAGAAAATCAGTTGGCGAATAATCTATTGATTTACTCATTGGAAAGCTTGAGCAAACTTTACAGACTGCTTCTGAAAAGTTTCTTGTATTCTCATGTTTTTATTACATACTTGAGGGGGTTCGCCCCCTCGTCAGTACCTCGCTCTTTACACTAAAGCTTAAATTTTGTCCCAATCCATTAAGAATGACCCCTGAATCACAAAAGCCGTAGAATAAATAGTTGAAATTACTAAAAATACTTTAGCATAAAGACCGGGGTATTAGGAGGAGGTGAGCCCCTCATATGGGTAATAATTTCTGTTCGTTTTAAGTTTTAATATTGCTCCTTACTTCCAGCTGAAAAAAAACTTCGTATTTATTTTTTCATGTTTTTTTTTAATAATGCTAGTAAATCCTGCGCTCCCTTCTTGGAAATGTTCTTTCACCATGACAAATTCCTCGATGGAAAGTTCCCCCAGCCTATCCCCCTCTTCTTAACCCCTCCACCAAACCCAAAAATCCTCTTGAAAACGTCTGTACACTTCCCAATAACCATTACTATATGCAAGCACTGGTCAAAGTTTGTAACTTGTAGCCCCTCCCACTGGGACTGTGGGGGAGTAAGTTGTCTCCAAAGACATAGTTATAAGGTTTTTCGACTACGCTGAATAAAATGGCTATCTCAGAATTTTGATCCGTTGAATTTGGGAAAATAATTAGCGTGGGAGGGGGCCTAGGTGCCCTCCAATTTTTCTGGTCACTTAAAAAGGGCACTAGAACTTTTCATTTCCGTTAGAATGAGCCTTCTCGCAACATTCTAAGACAACTGGGTCGATACGATCACCCCTGGAAAAAAAACCAAACAAATAAACGCGCATCCGTGATCTGCCTTCTGGCAAAAAATACATTTTTCTAGATAGGAGGTTGAAACTTCTACAGTAGGGTTCTCTGATACGCTGAATCTGATGGTGGCATTTTCGTTAAGATTCTATTACTTTTAGAGGGTGTTTCCCCCTATTTTCTAAAATAACGCAAATTTTCTGAGACTCGTAACTTTTGATGGGTAAGACCAAATTTGATGAAACTTGTATATTTAAAATCAGCATTAAAATGCGATTCTTTTGATGTAGCTATTGGTATCAAAATTCCATTTTTAGAGTTTTGGTTACTATTTAGCCGGGTTGCTCCTTACTACGGTTCGTTACCACGAACTGTTTGATTGGCGTTATAATTTTTTTTCAATTTTCATGCTTTTGCACAAAATAGAATAAAAATAAAAAGTGACATCTAAAAAAAGTTGCCCTTTTAGGGTGTTAAATCTGAATTGAAAGCTATTAATTCTTTTTTGTAAACTTGACTATTATTGTGATTTTCGGTTGTTAATGTTATGACAAAAACACACACACTGTTCAAAATATATATCGCTTTCAGCAAAGCGTAAGTTACAGTTGAGCGTTAGAGGATGTGAGGGTGCGATAACCCCATTATTATTTAAGGTAATTTCTGTTGATTCAAAATTTTCAGTTTAGTATCGTTAATTTTAGGTTTATTTCTTCCATATTGGTTATCTTTAAAGTCGACATATCCATTCCATTACATATCCATTTCTTTTTGTTATAAATTTGGCTTATTATGTGACTTTGGTTCTTCTTGTTTTAGATTTGAAAATTGCTCTTTTGTTTTCTCCGATATATTTTGTTGATAAAATACTTTTAAGAATTTTCGTTTTTAAATTCAACATAATGGTATTATTTGCTAACTTTAAGAGTATTTGTTAAGTTTTTTAAACTTTTCTGATTAAGAACTAAAAATCTTGATTGTAATTGAAATATTATACAAATTCTAGTAAAGTTATCTGTCATGGATTATCTCCCCGTGGTAGCATAATATTTGTTGGCATGACTATATAATGAGTCGGAGGTAATAGGCTCGAGATTGCCTATGGAGAATTTCGACTGTCGTTAATAAAAGAGCATTGCCAAGAGTGAAAAACCATGTTGTGATCAAGATGGGCCCAGTATTGCACAAAGCCTCCATTCAACTGGAGGTCTCAGAGACTTCTTGCTGTCTGGTCCAAAGCCGACTTAAGCGCTTTGTGTAGACGTGAGAAGATGTGTTAGTCCGCATCCTGCACTTGTTCTGGGACCATTACTTTTCCTGAGGCTGTAATCTATTATAAATAAGTTGTCTGTGGGTTGTGTCTGTCGAGTGACGTCATGTCATCATGTTGTCATGAAGTTAGGTCGTCATGTTTGTTATGACGATGACGTCATTAAAGGTATTTAAGAAAATCGTTCAAAGACAAATTTTTAATTGTAAGACGATCGTGGACGGAAAAAATGTTTAATTGTAAAATGACTGTAGAACCTACAATGGCAACAGCCGAGGAAGCTGCTCAAAGAGTCTATGCCAAAAAACCTGCGGCTGATAGAGAAAGTAAGAAAAGAAAGCGTGCCGAGGAATCACAAGAACAGCAAGAAAACAGGCTTGCGGCTGATAGAGAAAGTAAGAACAGAAAGCGTGCCGAGGAATCACAATATATATGTATGTATATATATATATATATATATATATATATATATATATATATATATATATATATATATATATATATATATATATATATATATATATATATATATATATATATATAAAAATAAGTTGTCTGTCTGTGGATCTGTCAGGTGACGTCATGTTTCTGTGTCGACTGACGTCATGTTTTCGACTGACGAAATTACAGACCGGGACATCGGGACGCAAATGACGACCGGGACACCGGCACATAGGGAATATAAATGACGACCGGGACACAAGGAATGTTCGATTTGCAATCACCATCAACAAAGCACCGGGACACAAATGACGACCGGGACACAGGGAGTATAAATGACGACCAGGACATAAGTAAAAAAAATTAAAAACTAAAAAAAGGTAAAAACTATGAAAAAACTAAAAAGAAAAAAAACTAAAAACTAATAAAAAACTAAAAAAGCCAAAAAGCTAAAAAAAAACTAAAAAAGAAAATAAAATGAAAAAGGAAAAAAAAATGAAAAATAAAGGAGAAAAACAAAACTAAAAAAAAGAAAAAAAACTAAAAAAAGGTAAAAAACTAAAACCTAAAAAAAGACCAATTCAAAAACGAATGTATATACAGACCGGGACACAAATGACGACCGGGACACCGGGACATGACGACCGGGACACAGGGACACAACTAAAACAGGGACGCCGGGGGGCTCAGGGGGATATATAAATGACGATGGCGACACAGGGAATCGTCGATTAGCAATCACCATCAACAAAGCTCAAGGGCAATCATTAGAATCATGAGGTATAGATCTGAATACGGATTGTTTTCCCATGGACCATTATATGTTGCATGTTCAAGAGTCGTTAAACCTGACATTCTATTTATATGCACAGACAATGGGACAGCAAAGAATGTTGTATATTCGCAAGTTTTACGTAGTTAAAAACATATATATATATATATATATATATATATATATATATATATATATATATTCACAGGTGGGACATAGGGACACAACTACAATGGCGCGTAACTAATATGGCGCGTAACGACTTACGCGCGCGGGGGGGCTTGGGGGGGGGGGTCGTGAAGCGCCCCCACCAACTAGGTAGTATATATATATATATATATATATATATATATATATATATATATATATATATATATATATATATATATATATATATAGCTAGTATATATATATATATATATATATATATATATATATATATATATATATATATATATATATATATATATATATATATAGTTGTCTGTGGGTTATGTGTGTCGAGTGACGTCATGTCGTCATGAATATATATATATATATATATATATATATATATATATATATATATATATATATATATATATATATATATATATATATATATATATATATATATATATATATATATCTATATATATAAAAATATGTTGTCTGTCTGTCTGTCTGTGGATCAGGTGACGTCATGTTTCTGTGTTGACTGACGTCATGTTTTCGACTGACGAAATTACAGACCGGGACATCGGGACACAAATGACGACCGGGACACCGGCACATAGGGAATATAAATGACGCGGGACACTCAAAGAGAAAGCGACCGGGAAACAAGGAATGTTCGATTAGCAATCACCATCAACAAAGCACCGGGACACAAATGACGACCGGGACACAGGGAGTATAAATGACGACCAGGACATAAGTAAAAAAAAGCTAAAAAAACTAAAAAAAAAGTAAAAACTACAAAAAAACTAAAAAGAAAAAAAAACTAAAAACTAATAAAAAAAACTAAAAAAGAAAAAAAATAAAAAAAGGAAAAAAATGAAAAATAAAGGAGAAAAACAAAACTAAAAAAAATAAAAAGAAAAAAAATAAAAAGAAAAAAGAAAAAAAACAAAAAAAACTAAAAAAAAAGTAAAAACCCAAAAAAAATAAAAAGAAAAAAAGGGGAAATGACGACCGGGATACAGGGAATATAAATGACGACCGGGACACAGGGACACAACTACAACGGGGACGCCGGGGGGCACAGGGGGATATATAAATGACGACGGGGACACAGGGAATGTTCGATTAGCAATCACCATCAACAAAGCTCAAAGGCAATCATTAGAATCATGAGGTATAACTAAAAAAACTAAAAAAAGGTAAAAAACTAAAACCTAAAAAAAAGACCAATTCAAAAACGAATGTATATACAGACCGGGACACCGGGACACAAATGATGACAGGGACACCGGGGACACAGGGACACAAATACAACGGGGACGCCGGGAGGCACAGGGGGATATATAAATGACGACGGCGACACAGGGAATCGTCGATTAGCAATCACCATCAACAAAGCTCAAGAGCAATCATTAGAATCATGAGGTATAGATCTGAATACGGATTGTTTTCCCATGGACCATTATATGTTGCATGTTCAAGAGTCGGTAAACCTGACAATCTATTTATATGCACAGACAATTGGACAGAAAAGAATGTTGTATATTCGCAAGTTTTACGTAGTTAAAAACATATATATATATATATATATATATATATATATATATATATATATATATATATATATATATATATATATATATATATATATATATATTCACAGGTTGGACATAGGGAGACAACTACAATGGCGCGTAACTAATATGGCGCGTAACGACTTACGCGCGCGGGGGGCTTGGGGGGGCGCGAAGCGCCCCCACCAACTAGGTGTTGGGGTGGCGCGAAGCGCCACCCCAACAGCTAGTATATATATATAAATAAGTTGTCTGTCTGTGGATCAGGTGACGTCATGTTTCTGTGTCGACTGACGTCATGAAGTTAGTTGTCGTCATTTTTGCTATGACAGTGACGTCATTAAAGATATTTAAGACATATATGTTCACGTAGAAATCTATTAATGTTAAAGTTTAAAATGACTGATGAACTTACAATGGCAAAAGCCGATGAAGATGCTCAAAGAGTCTATGCCAAAAAACTTGCTGCTGATAGAGAAAGTCAGAAAAGAAAGCGTGCCGAGGAATCAAAAGAACAGCAAGGAAACAGGCTTGAGGCTAAAGAACGCAAAACCGCGCAGTTAGATGAAGATCCACCTGGACAGCGAGAGTCAAAACATATCAAAACTGAAAATGATAGCGATGATGATTGGGTTTGGGATTTTGATTTGGATAAGGTCATCAATACCTACCAGATTTTAGTTAAAAAAACAAAGGTTCGGCGATATGTATTTCATAGTGAAGCTGAAAAATAAAGAAGAAAAAGAAAACTGAAAAAAGAAAAAATGTAAAAAACTAAAAAATACTAAAAAGAAAAAACCCACAAAGAGAAATTACAGACCGGGACACAAATGACGACCGGGACAGAGGGAATATAAATAACGACCGGGACACTCAAAGAGAAATTACAGACTGGGATACCGGGACACAGGGAATATAAATGACGACCAGGACACAGGTATTTAAGAATATCGTTCAAAGACAAATTTTTAATTGTAAGAAGACCGTTGAAAGAGAAATTTCTAATTGTAAAATGACTGAAGAACCTACAATGGCAACACCCGAGGAAGCTGCTCAAAACGAAAGTATTCAAGCCGAAGTAGCTGAGTTGGTAAAGCGTTATGTTTCAGGTTCTAGGTCCGAGAGGCTCCAGGTTTGAACCTTGGCTTTAGCATTAATACAAAAGAAGAAAAAATTAAAAAAGGTAAAAACTACAAAAAAACTAAAAAGAAAATATATATATATATATATATATATTCTATATATATAAAAATAAGTTGTCTGACTTTGTAACGATGACTCTGGTCAAACATTTTCAGATCAATTGCTGGCAATTGGAAACGGAAAGCTCCCAGTAGTGGGAAAGCCAAGAATGTTGTATATTCGCAATTTTTACGTAGTTTGAAACACATATATAAATCTATCTATATTCACAGGTGGGACACAGGGACACAACTACAATGGCGCGTAACTAATATGGCGCGTAACGACTTACGCGCGCGGGGGGGCTTGGGGGGGGCGCGAAGCGCCCCACCAACTAGGTGTTGGGGTGGCGCGAAGCGCCACCCCAACAGCTAGGCTATATATATAAAAATAAGTTGTCTGTCTGTGGATCAGGTGACGTCATGTTTCTGTGTCGACTGACGTCATGAAGTTAGTTGTCGTCATTTTTGCTATGACGGTGACGTCATTAAAGATATTTAAGACATACATTGTCACGTAGAAATCTATTAATGTTTAAGTTTAAAATGACTGATGAACTTACAATGGCAAAAGCCGATGAAGATGCTCAAAGAGTCTATGCCAAAAAACTTGCTGCTGATAGAGAAAGTCAGAAAAGAAAGCGTGCCGAGGAACTACCAGAGCAACGCGAAAGCAGACTTGCTGCTAAAAGAGAAAGTGAAAAAAGAAGGCGTGCCGAGGAATCACAAGAACAGCAAGAAATCAGGCTTGCTGCTGATAGAGAAAGTAAGAAAAGAAAGCGTGCCGAGGAATCACAAGAACAGCAAGAAATCAGGCTTGCTGCTGATAGAGAAAGTAAGAAAAGAAAGCGTGCCGAGGAATCACAAGAACAGCAAGAAATCAGGCTTGCTGCTGATAGAGAAAGTAAGAAAAGAAAGCGTGCCGAGGAATCAGAGCAACCTGAAAGTTATCGCCTGGCATTCAGGTACAGCCCAGTCGATGATTATAGCTTGAGTAGATGTGTTCAAATCGGGACAATGTCTAAAATTTGTCCCTATTGCAAGGCCTTGAAATTCAATGGTGAAACAATGGGAATGTGTTGCGCCTCAGGAAAAGTTAAACTTCCTCTATTGGCTGCACCACCAGAGCCATTGAAGACTTTCCTTACTGGAACTACGTCAGAATCTAAGCGTTTTTTGTCAAAAATCAGAAAATACAACTCATGTTTCAAAATGACGTCGTTTGGAGCCAAAATTGAAAATCCAGATCAATTTATGTCTACTTTCAAAGTAAAAGGGCAAATTTATCATAGAGCAGGGTCCCTTCTACCATTCTCAGGCGAGAATCATAAATTTTTACAATTGTACTTCATCAGTGATAGAAATTCTGAATTGAATGCACGTTGCGAAATTTCTCCCAAGGTTGAAAGGGCAATCGTTTCCCAATTGCAACATCTTTTCCACGAAAATAATAATTTAGTGCGTCTGTTCAAAACAGCCATCGATTTGATGCCTACTGATACGCATAAAATTGTTATTTCCGCTGACAAAACGCCTCCTGGCCAACATGTGCGTAGATACAATGCTACAACTATCGACGAAGTGGCAATCGTTATGGTCGGTGATCAGTTTTTACCTCGAGATATTATTCTTCATAAGCGAAACGCTCAGTTGTTAAGAATTGCTGAAACTCATCGATGCTACGATGCCCTACAATGTCCTATCATTTTTTGGGATGGAGCCGACGGCTATCACTTTAATATTAAATTGATGAATCCAGCCACTAACAAAGAAATGAATTAGAAATGCAGTGCAATGCATTATTATTCCTATAGACTAATGATTCGGCAGGATGAAGAAAATTATATTTTAAAATGCGGTGAATTGTTTCACCAATTTGTCATTGATATGTATGCTAAAATTGAATCAGAACGTTTGCTATATATCCGCCTGAATCAGACCAAGCTCCGCTCTGAACAATACATTCATTTGCGAGATGCAGTTATAAATGACGGTAATACCACAAACGTTGGAAGATTAACAATTTTACCTTCGTCATATGCTGGCAGTCCCCGTCATATGCATGAATATGCTCAAGATGCTATTGCGTATGTTCGTCTCTATGGTCGTCCAGATTTATTTATTACATTTACATGTAATCAATCTTGGGACGAGATACTGCAGCTTTTACTTCAAGGCCAATCGGCGGTTCATAGGCATGACATTACGGCCCGTGTCTTCCGGCAAAAGTTGAAATCACTGATAAACTACATAGTAAAACTTGAAGTGTTTGGGTCAGTGCGATGCTGGATGTACTCAGTGGAATGGCAAAAACGATGTTTGCCACACGCACATATACTAATCTGGCTACATAAAAAAATTACTTCGAGCGAAATTGATGATGTGATTTCCGCTGAAATACCTGATAAAAGTCGATAAGGGGTTACATGATATTATTGTAAAAAATATGATACATGGACCTTGCGGTGCACTGAACGAAAATTCACCATGCATGGCCAAAGGAAGGTGCACAAAGCAATATCCTCGACTTTTAGTATCAAAGACAATTACTGGCAATGATGGTTACCCACAATATAGAAGAAGATCTACTGAAGATGGCGGTAAAACAGCAATAATAAAGAAGCGTAACGGTACCACCATCGAAGTAGATAACCAGTGGGTTGTTCCATATTCCCCATTATTATCAAAAACATTTAATGACAACATAAACGTTATTATTCAACATAAACGTTGCGCGTAACGACTTACGCACGCGGGGGGGCTTGGGGGGGCGCGAAGCGCCCCACCAACTAGGTTTTGGGGTGGCGCGAAGCGCCACCCCAACAGTTAGTAAGATATATATATATATATATCTATCTATAAATATAAAAATAAGTTGTCTGTGTGTGTGTGTCTGTCGAGTGACGTCATGTTTGTGTGTCGACTGACGTCATGTTTTCGATTGACGAAATTACAGACCGGGACATCGGGACACAAATGACGACCGGGACACCGGCACATAGGGAATATAAATGACGACCGGGACACTCAAAGAGAAAGCGACCGGGACACAAGGAATGTTCGATTAACTATCACCATCAACAAAGCACCGGGACACAAATGACGACCGGGACACAGGGAGTATAAATGACGACCAGGACATAAGTAAAAAAAAAGTAAAAACTACAAAAAAACCAAAAAGAAAAAAAACTAAAAACTAATAAAAAAACTAAAAAAGCTAAAAAACTAAAAAAACTAAAAAAGAAAAAAAAGGAAAAAAAAATGAAAAATAAAGGAGAAAAACAAAACTAAAAAAAAAATAAAAATAAAAAAAAACTAAAAAGAAAAAAGGAGAAAAATACAAAAATTTATCTCAACATATACCATTTCAAAAACGAACGTATATACAGACCGGGACACCGGGATACAAATGACGACCGGGACACCGAGATACAAATGACGACCGGGACACAGGGAATATAAATGACGACCGGGACACAACTACAACGGGGACGCCGGGGGGCACAGGGGGATATATAAATGACGACGGGGACACAGGGAATGTTCGATTAGCAATCACCATCAACAAAGCTCAAGGGCAATCATTAGAATCATGAGGTATAACTAAAAAACTAAAAAGGTAAATAACTAAAAACTAAAAAAAAGACAAATTCAAAAACGAATGTATATACAGACCGGGACACCGGGACACAAATGACGACCGGGACACAGGGAACATAAATGACGACCGGGACACAGGGACACAACTACAACGGGGACGCCGGGGGGCACAGGGGGATATATAAATGACGACGGCGACACAGGGAATGGTCGATTAGCAATCACCATCAACAAAGCTCAAGGGCAATCATTAGAATCATGAGGTATAGATCTGAACAAGGATTGTTTTCCCATGGACCATTATATGTTTCATGTTCAAGAGTCGGTAAACCTGACAATCTATTTATATGCACAGACAATGGGACAGCACAGAATGTTGTATATTCGCAAGTTTTACGTAGTTAAAAACATATATATCTATATCTATATATATAAAAATAAGTTGTCTGTCTGTCTGTGGATCAGGTGACGTCATGTTTCTGTGTCGACTCTTCGACTAACGAAATTACAAACCGGGACATCGGGACACAAATGACGACCGGAACACCGCCATATAGGGAATATAAATGACGACCGGGACACTCAAAGAGAAAGCGACCGGGACACAAGGAATGTTCGATTAGCAATCACCATCAACAAAGCACCGGGACACAAATGACGACCGGGACACAGGAGTATAAATGACGACCAGGACACAAGTAAAAAAAAAACTAAAAAAACTAAAAAAAGGTAAAAACTACAAAAAAACTAAAAAGAAAAAAAACTAAAAACTTATAAAAAAAAACTAAAAAGCTAAAAAACTAAAAAAAAAAATAAAAATGGAAAAAAAAGGAAAAAAAATGAAAAATAAAGGAGAAAAACAAAACTAAAAAAATAAAAGAAAAAAAAAGAAAAAAGAAAAAAAACTAAAAAAAAAGTAAAAACCAAAAAAAAAAAAAGACAAAAAGGGGAAAAATACAAAAATTTATTTCATCATATACCATTTCAAAAACGAATGTATATACAGACCGGGACACTGGGATACAAATGACGACCGGGACACAGGGAATATAAATGACGACCGGGACACAACTACAACGGGACGCCGGGGGCACAGGGGGATATATAAATGACGACGGGGACACAGGGAATGTTCGATTAGCAATCACCATCAACAAAGCTCAAGGCAATCATTAGAATCATAAGTTATAACTAAAAAAACTAAAAAAAGGTAAAAAACTAAAAGCTAAAAAAAAAACCAATTCAAAAACGAATGTATATACAGACCGGGACACCGGGACACAAATGACGACCGGGACACCGGGACACAAGGAATATAAAAGACGCCCGGGACACTCAAAGAGAAATCACAGACTGGGACACCGGGACACAAATGACGACCGGGACACATGGAATATAAATGACGACCGGGACACAGGGACACAACTACAACGGGGACGCCGGGGGCACAGGGGGATATATAAATGACGACGGCGACACAGGGAATCGTCGATTAGCAATCACCATCAAAAAAGCTCAAGGGCAATCATTAGAATCACGAGGTATAGATCTGAATACGGATTGTTTTCCCATGGACCATTATATGTTGCATGTTCAAGAGTCGGTAAACCTGACAATCTATTTATATGCACAGACAATGGGACAGCAAAGAATGTTGTATATTCGCAAGTTTTACGTAGTTAAAACATATATATATATATATATATATATTATATATATAATATATATATATATATATATATATATATATTCACAGGTGGGACATAGGAACACAAATACAATGGCGCGTAACTAATATGGCGCGTAGGGACTTACGCGCACGGGGGGATTTGGGGGGGAGTGCGAAGCACCCCTACCAACTAGGTATTGGGGTGGCGCGAAGCACCACCCCAACAGCTAGTATATATAAATAAGTTGTCTGTCTGTCTGTCAGTCGAGTGACGCCATTATATGACGTCTGAATTATTTCATCATATACCAATTCAAAAACGAATGTATTCAAGCCGAAGTAGCTGAGTTGGTAAAGCGTTATGTTCGAGGTTCCAGGTACGAGAGGTTCCAGGTTCGAACCTTGGATTTAGCATTAATACAAAAGAAGAAAAAAAACTAAAAAAGGTAAAAACTACAAAAAAAAACTAAAAGAAAATACTAAAAAAAACTAAAAAAGCTAAAAAACCAAAAAAAACTAAAAAAAAGGGAAAAAACTAAAAACTAAAAAAGAAAAAAAACTAAAAAAAAAGATAAAAACTACAAAAAAAAACTAAAAAGAAAAAAAAACAAAAACTAATAAAAAAAACTAAAAAAACTAAAAACTGAAAAAGAAAAAAACTAAAAAAAGGAAAAAACTGAAAAATGAAAGAGAAAAAGAAAACTAAAAACCGGGACACAGGGAGTATAAATGACGACCGGGACGCTCATAGAGAAATTACAGACTGAGACACTGGGACACAAATAACGACCGGGAGATATAAATGACGACCGGGACCCTCAAAGATAAATTACAGACCGGGACACAAATGAAGACCTGGACACAGGGAATATAAATGACGACTGGGACGCTCAAAGAGAAATTACAGACTGGGACACAAATGACGACCGGGATACTGGGAATATAAATGACGACCGGGACACAACTACAAGGGGGATGCCGGGGGCACAGGGGGATAGATAAATGACGACGAGGACGCAGGGAATGTTCGATTAGCAATCACCATCAACAAAGCTCAAGGGCAATCATTAGAATAATCAGGTATAGATCTGAATACGGATTGTTTTTCCCATGGATAATTTTATGTTGCATCTTCAAGAGTCGGTAAACCTGACAATCTATTTATATGCACAGACAATGAGACATCGAAGAATATTGTATATTCTCAAGTTTTACGTAATTAAAAAACATATATATATATATATATATATATATATATATATATAATATATTATATATATATATATATATATATATATATATATATACATATATATACTAGCTGTTGGGGTGGCGCTTCGCGCCACCCCAACACCTAGTTGGTGGGGCGCTTCGCCCCCCCCCGTGCGCGTAAGTCGTTACGCGCCATATTAGTTACGCGCTATTGTAGTTGTGTCCATGTGTCCCACCTGTGAATAGATATATATATATATATATATATACATATATATATTTATATATATATATATATATATATATATATATATATATATATATATATATATATATATATATATATATATATATATATATATATATATATATATATATATATATATATATATATATATATATATATATATATATATATATATATATATATATATATATATATATATATATATATATATATATGTTTTTAACTACGTAAAACATGCGAATATACAACATTCTTCGCTGTCCCATTGTCTGTGCATATAAATAGATTGTCAGGTTTACTAACTCTTGAACATGCAACATATAATTGTCCATGGGAAAAACAATCCGTATTCAGATCTATACCTCATTATTCTAATGATGTGTCCCTGTGTCCCGGTCGTCATTTATATTCCCTGTGTCCTGGTCGTCATTTGTGTCCCAATATCCCAGTTTGTAATTTCTCTTTGAGTGTCCCGGTCGTCATTTATATTCCCTGTGTCCCGGTCGTCATTTGTGTCCCGGTCTGTAATTTCTATTCGAACAATCCCTGTGTCCCGATCGTCATTTATATATCCCGCATGTGCCCCCGGCGTCCCCGTTGTAGTTGTGTCCCTATGTCCCGGTCGTCATTTATATTCCCTGTGTCCCGGTCGTGATTTGTGTCCGGGTGTCCCAGTCTGTAATTTCTCTTTGAGGTTCCCGGTCGTCATTTATATACCCTGTGTCCCGGTCGCCATTTGTGTCCCGGTGTCCCGGTATTTAATTTCATCAGTTGACAACATGACGTCAGTCGACAAACAACTTCATGACGCATACAGCTCAATCCTTATAATGACGTCAGTCGACAAACATGACGTCAGTCAACACACAAACATGACGTCAGTCAACACACAAACATGACGTCACTTGACACACACACACACACACAGACAACTTACTTATATAAAACTTATTTACAGACAACTTATTATATATATATACATATATATATATATATATATATATATATATATATATATATATATATATATATATATATATATATATATATATATATATATATATATATATATATATATATATATATATATATATATATATATATATATATATATATATATATATATATATATATATATATATATATATATATATATATATATATATATATATATATATATATATATATATATATATATATACCAGCTGTTGGGGTGGCGCTTACGCGCGCGGGGGGGGGCGCAAAGCGCCCCACCAACTAGGTTTTGGGGTGGCGCGAAGCGCCACCCCAACAGCTAGTATATATATATATATATATATATATATATATATATATATATATATATATATATATATATATATATATATATATATATATATATATATATATATATATATATATATATATAAATAAATTGTCTGTGTGTGTGGGGGTCTGTCGGGTGACGTCATGTTTGTGTGTCGACTGACGTCATGTTTTCGACTGACGAAATTACAGACCGGGACATCGGGACACAAATGACGACCGGGACATCGGGACACAAATGACGACCGGGACACCGGCACACAGGGAATATAAATGACGACCGGGACACTCAAAGAGAAAGCGACCGGGACACAAGGAATGTTCGATTAGCAATCACCATCAACGAAACACCGGGACACAAATGACGACCGGGACACAGGGAGCATAAATGACGACCAGGACATAAGTAAAAAAAATTAAAAAAACTAAAAAAAAGGTAAAAACTACAAAAAAACTCAAAAGAAAAAAAAACTAAAAACTAATAAAAAAAACTAAAAAAGCTAAAAAACTAAAAAAAATAAAAAAAAAAATAAAAAAAGGAAAAGAATGTAAAATAAAGGATAAAAACAAAACTAAAAAAAATAAAAATAAAAAAAACTAAAAGAAAAAAGAAAAAAAAAACTAAAAAACTTAAAAAAAGTAAAAACCAAAAAAAAACTAAAAAGAAAAAAGGGTAAAAATACAAAATTTATTTCATCATATACCATTTCAAAAACGAATGTATATAGCCTAAAGACCGGGACACCGGGATACAAATGACGACCGGGACACAGGGTCACAACTACAACGGGGACGCCGGGGGGCACAGGGGTATATATAGATGACGACGGGGACACAGGGAATGTTCGATTAGCAATCACCATCAACAAAGCTCAAGGGCAATCATTAGAATCATGAGGTATAACTAAAAAAACAAAAAAAAAGGTAAAAAACTAAAACCTAAAAAAAAACACCAATTCAAAAACGAATGTATATACAGACCGGGACACCGGGACACAAATGACGACCGGGACACAAGGAATATAAATGACGGGGGGGGCTTGGGGGGCGCTAAGCACCCGCCGGGGGGCACAGGGGGATATATAAATGACGACGGCGACACAGGGAATCGTCGATTAGCAATCACCATCAACAAAGCTCAAAGGCAATCATTAGAATCATGAGGTATAGATCTGAATACGGATTGTTTTCCCATGGACCATTATATGTTGCATGTTCAAGAGTCGGTAAACCTGACAATCTATTTATATGCACAGACAATGGGACAGCAAAGAATGTTGTATATTCGCAAGTTTTACGTAGTATATATATATATATATATATATATATATATATATATATATATATATATATATATATATATATATATATATATATATATTCACAGGTGGGACAAGGTGTTGGGGTGGCGCGAAGCGCCACCCTAACAGCTAGTATATATATATATATATATATATATATATATATATATATATATATATATATATATATATATATATATATATATTATATATATATATATATATATATATATATATATATATATATATATATATATATATATATATATATATATATATATATATATATATATATATATATATATATATATATATATATATATATATATATATATATATATATATATATATACTAGCTGTTAGGGTGGGGGCGCTTCGCGCCCCCCCCCCCAAGCCCCCCCGCGCGCGTAAGTCGGTACGCGCCATATTA
>NC_088865.1:21149798-21216080 GCF_032884065.1 Artemia franciscana | reverse complement strand
AAAAAAAAAAAAAAGAAAAAAAAAAAAAAAGAAAAAAAAAAAAATAGAAAAAAAAAAAAAAATAAAAAAAAAAAAAAAAAAATAAAAAAAAGGAAAAAGAGAGAGAGTCAAGTGGCTTTTGTAGTTAACAATAAACATTATTAAAAATTAATTGTTGCTTGACCATAAAGTTGATAATCTTTTAACAAGATCTTGCCCACCAAGTATCTTTTTAAAAGTCCCTTCTTTAGAACATTATGCCATGTTTACCTGACTTCAAAGCATAATTCTCTGGGGTTTTACTTATTATTTCAACCGCGAAAAAAAAACAAATTTCCCTGTGTTTGAATATTTTCGAAAAATTCAGTCTCATCAAAGTTGTTGAGATAGCTGCACCCTAGTCAAAAAACAGAATCAACGCTTATCAACGCTTATTGGTACCCTAAGGAGAGGAGCAAACGATCAACTAAAATATCAAATAAACAAAAATCATTATAAAAATTTTTTTATTTCGGAAATGTTGTAATAGAATAATATATGTACATTTTCACTCTTTTTCAGGAGGTGAGTCAATCCATTGTTTTGAATATGTTTCATGGTTGCATTCAATCCATATTGTAGACTGGACACATGTATTACTTTCACTTTTTTAGCGAAACATAACTGTTCTTCCAACTAAAATTTACTGAAAAATATAACTTATTCATCAAACATCTCATCCTTACCTTTTTGCCTTCTTGTCTTAATAGCATCACTGTCAACTCCTTCAAGTTGAAATAGTGTAAAAACACTCATTCTTAAAATATAGAACGTTTTTCGGACTAGAATTAATATAAACTAATCAAATGTCTACGTGGAACTGTGATACTAAGTAATTCTTGATCAAACATTTATACAAATGGCCAAGTGATGGTTGTCATACGGGTGCTGGCTGCCCGGAACTATTGGATTGCTTCATCGACACAATAAGCTTGGAACTCAATGTCTCCAGGAATATTGTTATCTCAATAGACCAGACGCGTAGCATTGGTAACTCCAATTGGTCGTAATGATACTGGCCGGTCATAATGATAGGGGTACTGGCCGGTCGGAATGATGGGGGTACTGGCAGGTCGGAGTATTGGATCCTATACTACTTATAATTTGGGAAACAACGTTTAAGCTTGAGAATTACAACATTTCTTGCTAATATATTTGAACTTCCTCAATATAAACTTTAAGTGAGAGCGATTCACCTAGAATAATGCCGAAATATCGAAAACTTGACATCGTATTGAAAAGCTACTGACCTCAACTGAAGATATCCATAGATAACAATTATCAGACCATCCAAAAACTTTAAAATTTGATTCATCATAATTATTAGCCATCTCATCGCAACTCATGCAGATGGATATTATGGATATCAAAACAGTAAAAGAATCCTGCATTTGGGGGTATTTCCATAAAAATCTAACTCCTGATCTTTCCTAATTCTTTGAAAAGTATTTACAATATAATATTGTAATTTAAAATATTTATATTAATATTTATATAATACTTAAAATGTTAAATTATCTAAATATTAATATTTTAGCATTAACATTTAAGATATTAAAAATATTAAAATATTTTTAGAATTTACACGATTATTTAAAATATTTAAAACATGAAATTTTTATAATATTGCAAATTTTCAGGTAATCCATTCAGAAAATTAGATTCCATTTTCACTATCCATAATTGTTTTTTTTTTTTTTTCTCTCTTTCTCTCTCATCTACAGTCTTTGGTCGATTTGTAAAGCGATTTTTTTTTCTTCTCATGTTCGAATTTTGAAACTGTGTTTCAAAATGAAACAGGAAACACTAGTTTTGCATTCTAATTAAGTACTCCGAGACGCTTAGAAGCAGGAACGACGAAGCATTTGTCTCAAAAAGACATTACTTGAGTAAAGCTTAATATTTACTTCTGGATCTCTACTCAGACAAAGTAAAAGTCAGACACTGTTAATAAAGGGTGAAGATGTTTAACAGTAGGGAAAATTAATTTGTCAGTCCACAGAGAAAAGCATTAAGAAATTTAAGCCGTTAATTAAAATAAATAAATGAAATGAAAACAAAATGAATGTATAAATGAACTCAATGTAATTTGCTTTATTATCAGAAGCATACGGGATAAGTGGGCTAATTTTAAAGATTTAACTTTAACAAATGGTTACTGCCCTTTCGACGTAATTGGAATAACGGAGACGTGGCTTTCAGAAATTGATGATACTAATGAATTTTCCCTCACTGGCTTTCAAGCTATTCATATTGAAAGAAAATTAACCAAGTCCTCTGGTGGCATTTCTCTTTACATCCGATCAAGTCTAAAATTCACCAGACTATTAGATTGTGAATTCTTGCTCTCGCAACCTATAAATAATAGATGCATTTATTCAATAATCGTCGACATAAGTGTAGACGAGAATTCTTTTATTTTTTCGATATTTTATAAACCACCCTCATTCCCGACACCTTTCTTTTGTAATCAGTTTGATGATTTTTCTAGTTTTATTAATTTACCACAAAAGAAGGCAATAGTTTTTGTGGACTTCAATTGTAATTTATTAAATGTTAGCAATAACAATGATAGTGATACCTTCTTTGAAACATTTACCTCAAGTGGTCTTCTTCCCACAATCCTTTTTCCTACTAGAGTTGATCCCATGAGGTCTACCGCTACTTTAATTGATAACATTTTTGTATCCACTTCCCTGGGAAACCACCTGTCCTCCAAAATAATATTTTCTGACCTGTCAGATCACTTTCCAATCTATCTTTCCTTACCCTCCCTATCAGCTACTCAACCCCGTAGAACTAATACCCCTACGTCTAATAGAATATATAATACTGTGAATATGAACCGGTTCACGGATTGTTTGAAATCCTTCGACTGGTCCAAGACTTTGGATTGTCAGGATGTTAATTCAGCCACAAGTAGTTTTACACAGGGATTGAGTGATCTTATTAGTTCAACCTTTCCAGTTCGTAAATCAAACCGAAAAACTACCCATATACGCCCCTGGATGTCAAATAGCCTGATAATCTCTTCATACCGAAAAAATGACCTATATAAGTTAGCTTGCAAAACCAATAGCGTTATTGACCTGACTAATTATAAAAAATACAAAAACGTATATACCAAACTCATCCGGGAAGCAAAGAAAAATTATTATTATTCAAAAATCTCTCACTGCAAAGGGAACTTGCAAAAAATTTGGTCTACAATAAATGAAATCCTTTCAAAAAAAAGGAATTCAAGATCTGTTCCTATTAACCTTAGGGACATCAGTGGCAGATTAATTGACCCAATTTTAGTACCGGATGCTTTTAATAATTATTTCACTAATATTCCAAATGCTAACTCCTGTTCCTTCTCACAGTCGGTACACCCTAGCAAGAATCCCAGATCCATGTTTTTCTCTCCAACTGATCGCAAAGAGGTGCTTCAAGTTATCGAATCTCTCTCTAATAGTAGTACACCTGACTTCTTTGGCATAAGTAATAAGCTTCTTAGGACCGTATCTTTCTATATTTGTGAACCCATTGTGCACATAGCAAACCTGTCTATGACCAATGGAGTCTTCCCAGAAATATTTAAATCAGCAATTGTTATCCCGATTCATAAAAAAGGCGATCCGTCTGAGATAAGCAATTATCGTCCAATCTCACTTCTCCCAGTTATATCTAAGGTGCTCGAGAGAATTATATTCCGACGTCTTTCTCCCTTTGTATTTGGGAATCATTCATCAGATTCGTTGATTTCTCCTCATCAATATGGCTTCCGTGCCAAATTTTCAACTGCTCATGCACTAATAGACGCCACACAGTTTATACGTTCCCAACTTGACCTTAAAAATACTGTATTGGGCTTATTTCTGGATTTTTCAAAGGCCTTTGACATGGTTGATCACAGTGTTTTATTAAGTAAACTCAATAACCTAGGGATTCGCGGAGTTCCTTTCTCATGGTTCGGCTCTTATCTCTCTGGTAGAATACAGAGTGTGAGACTGGGCGGGGTGACTTCACATCCCCTACCTGTCCGGAGGGGCGTCCCACAGGGCTCTGTTCTTGGTCCAATACTTTTTCTCCTTTATATTAATGATTTGATTACGGACCTGGGCCCATCAGTGCACCCAGTACTTTTTGCTGACGATAGCAACTTTTTCATCACCGGTCCTAATTTACCATCCGTCGTCACCTCTACTCAAACCCTTCTGAATAGAGTACAGGAGTGGTGTCTCGTTAACTGCATGACCATTAACAGCAAGAAAAGTCAGGTGGTATTATTTCAAACCCCTTACAAAAAAAATGAAGTTCAGCCGGCACTTGGCCTAAAATATTCTACCAATCTCCTCCCGCAGATCGAAGTTGCCAAGTTTCTTGGTGTCCACATAGACTCCTGCCTATCATTTGCAACACATGTGTCCTATATCAGAGCCATAATTTTGCGACAGGTTAGTATAATTAATCGTGTGAATTATTTTCTTTCTCCCGATATCCTTGTCACCCTTTATTATTCTTTTATTTACCCATATATCTCATACTGCGGATCTGTATGGGGCAATACTTATCCTTCAGTTACCAATAAATTAAAATCTGCTCAAAACCGTGCTGTCAAAGCAGTTTTTCGGTTGCCACGACTATATCCCACCAAGGACTTGTACTCCGATTTTGGTATTATCCCTTTTGAACAAATCATCAAAAAATTAAATCTATCCCTTGCATACTCCGCTTACCATAAAAATCTTCCTCCCCACTTATTATCTTATTTTAATAGTAATAATTCTGAAGGCCACTGTCTCCGTTCATCCAACCGTTCCTTCATTGTCCCCAGGTGTATCTCTAGTTCCGCCCAGCGATCCCCAATTTATAAATCTATAATTCAGTGGAATTTAATACCCTCCAGTGTCGAGCTATCCACAAGTTTTCGGACGCTATATAACAATGTACTAAAATCTTGATATTATATTTATCTATATGTTTGTTCAATTTGCTTTAATTACACTTGTTTTCTCTTTTCTTTTTTTTCTCTCTCTTTTTCATTTACAATTTTTTGTTGTTTTGGTCCTTAACAAGTTCGCTTCTAGGATCTTTATTATTATTGTTGTTATGTGTTTTCTTTTCTTTTTGAATAAATTGAATTGAATTGAATTGAACTCAACCTTACTTAAAGCACTATTACTGCTACTACTATTAAGAACTCACTACATCACCAAGCCTCCTGAGGCCAACACAGCTGAACACACTCCTTCACCCCAATCTAATTTTTTTCATCTTTTTTTTTTTTTTAGCAATTCCTGCCCCATTAAGGAACGACCTGGTTCTCGTTTTGCCCCAGATGGGTATCCAGCAAAATCAGTCTTTGTCAACCTAAAGCTAAGTTAGTGCTTATTTTTCTAATACAGGGAAATTCATACTATGCGGAATTACAGTCTGTCTAAGGAAAAACAATTCTTTTAATTTTTTTGTTATCTTGATTGTATTTACTTGGAAAATATCTTCTATTTCTTCTTTGACTATAAACTTGGCTCTAAAAAAAACAAAAAACAAAAAAACAAGCATTAAAGGAAAATAGACCACGTAAACTAGGAATCGGTATTTTACTCTTAGTAATCTAAGATATATATTTCAAAAAATTAACTAACATCAGCGCAGAAGAGGCAACATTTTGCTTCGGAGTGAAAAAAAAAAAAAAGGTAGAAACAAAAACACGCTAATAACTTCAGAAGAAAAACTTCTTCCTCATCAGCGCAATTTCAACTAACTTTTTTTTAATTTTGCCTTTCATTTAGTCAAGTTTAATAACTTTTTGTTTTGTCCGACTTTTGCTTTCTTGAATTTTTCTTATTACTTTGCTCAACTTCACTTTTTCTTTATACTCTTTTGAATTTTCACGGTTTCCCATATGGTCCACAATTTACTTTTAAAACAACGGTAAAAACTTTTGGCTAAAACTTTCTAAAAGTTAGACATGACGAAAATGAATAACGAAAAAAAGACTATTTTGAAACTTGTTATAAGTAGCTAAACAAAGTCGGATTGCAGGGAACTTTAACATAAACATTAAGTTAATTTAGTATAATCCTATAAAGCAAAAATATGGTTGTTCTAGTTGCTATTCTTGACTAGAAGGAAAGCTATAGTGATTGTCTCAGGCATAAGTATTTCATTTTCCATGTATCAATGCTAAATTACGGGAAAAATGAAAATAACCTAAAAACAAATTTAAACCAAAACCAAGGAATAAAAACAACCAATATTAATATCTACAATTGTTGCAATTGATCCACATAGGTCACAGAAGCTAATAAAGTGCTTCGATGAGAATACTAAAGCAACTGGATGAGATAATATAAAATAGAAATGAGGTTGATTCTTCTGTTGCAAAATAATCCTTCTGTCTGTTACCATTGTTACAATTCTCCTGGGTGTTCTATTTATCTCGTCCCCTGACGATTTTGTAAAATCTTAATAAGCCCATTAACTACAGGTTTACTCTTCAGAAGATCTTAAACTGTAAATTGCCCTTGCATAGGGACTTATACAGGGTATCATAGGCAGTGCAATAGCGCAGTCAAAGTAAAGAGTGATGTGGGCACGATGTTTTTTTCTTTTTTTTTGGTGTATTTTAGACAGTGATTGGAGGGCAACTAAACTCCCTCCCACGTCAGCCATTTTCCCAAAGACATCGAATCAAATTTTGAAATAGGCATTTTGTTCAACGTAAAATTATGTCTTTGAGGATAACAGCCCCCATAACCCTCAGGGCAAGGGTTATAAGTTATGCCTTAGGAGTATATAAGGTCTGTATAGAAAGGGTAATCCTATAAACTTCAGAGGGGGCCCATTGGGCTAGTAATTAGAGGTTCTAGTGCCCTTTTTAAGATTCAGAGTGATTGGAGGATGGAAACCCCCACACACCTTGCATTTTCCTGAAATAAATCGGTTAAAAATATTGAGATGGTCATTTGCTGTCGCAGAAATTTCAAAATGACTGATTCAAATGAAAATTGAAGAAGCTGGTCCCTCATTTAATTGTCGAAAGTAATTGGAGGGTTACAAACAACATTCTTATGCCCACCATTTCCCCTAACACATCCAATTAAAATTTTGAGATGGCCATTTTCTTCAGCTTAGTTAATAGGCCAGAAATTATGCCTTTGAGGATGACACCCCCAGCCCTCTGGGCAAGGGGTGTAAGTTTTGTCCTAGGGGCAAATCAGGCTTTTATAGAAATGGTGTTTCGTATAAACTTCGGAGGGGACTCAATGGATTGGTTATCAAAAGTTCTAGTTCCTTTTTAATATTCAAAGTGATCGGAAGGGGGATACCCCGCACACCTCATATTTCCCCGAAATACATCTGATAGAAATTTTGACATGTCTATTTATTGTCATAGAAACTTCAAAAAAAGCTCATTCGATTGGGAATTGAAAGATTATTTTTTAATAGTGAAAACTGATTTGAGGCTGACAAGCCAACCCCTCAATCAATCGCTAAAACATATAGTCAAAATTTTCTGATAGTCATTTTGTTCGGCGTAGTTAAAAGATCTAGAAATTATGTCTTTGAGGATGGCAACCCCCACAGCCCTCAGCGTACGGGTTTTAAGTTATTCCCCGACAACATATAAGGTTCTTATGGAAATGCTGGTCGTATAAACTCTGAAGGGGCTCACTGGATTGTAAATCAGATGTCTTAGTTCCCTTTTAAAGAGTCCAAGTGATTGGGGCAGCTCCCTCCCCTGCGTCGTATCTTTCACAAATGAGTCAGAAAAACATTTTGAGATATTTTTTTTGTTCAAAAATAATCCAAGGATTATATAATAAGGCTTTTGGCGTGGACAGAATATAAGGGGGCATATAAGGTTTTTATGTAAGGGTTGGTCGTGTGAACTTTAGATGAGTCTCATTTCGTTTGAAAGGTATAGTTCTGTTTTCCTTTTAATAGTCGAATATGATTAATAGCAGCCAGCCCCCTCCCCGTCTTTTCCCACAACGCACTCAATTGAAATTCTGAAATAACATTTTTGTTAATAATAGTCACGTTTTATTGCCATTTCTAAGAGCAATGCGCACCCCCCCCAAGCATGTTATTCTCCAAAAAATATTTAATCGAAATTTTAAGAGAATTATTTTGTTCAGCATTGTTGAAGATGTTTCAACAGAGGTGAATAAAATGGTTATCTTAGAACTTGTATCAGGTGAACTTGTGTCTTTTTTTTTGGGGGGGGGGGTGAAGGGGCGTAGGAGGGGAGCTTGCTATCCACCAGTATTTTTGGTTACCTAAAAAGAGCACTAGAACTTTTGATCAAACAGTTCGTGGTAACGAACTGTACTATTGAGCGACCCGGCTCAATAGTAACCAAAACTCTAAAAATGGAATTTTGATACCAATACCTACATCAAAAGAATCTCATTTTAATACTGATTTTAATTAAATACGTTTCATCAAGTTTAGTCTTACCCATCAAAAGTTACGAGCCTGAGAAAATTTGCGTTATTTTAGAAAATAGGAGGAAACGCCCCTTAGAAGTCATAGAATCTTAACGAAAATCACACTATCAGATTCAGCGTATCAGAGAACCCTACTGTAGAAGTTTCAAGCTCCTATCTACAAAAATGTGGAATTTTGTATTTTTTTGACAGAAGGCAGATCACGGATGCGTGTTTATTTCTTTTTTTCCCAGCGGTGATCGTATCGACCCAGTTGTCCTAGAATATTGCAAGAGGGCTCATTCTAACGGAAATGAAAAGTTCTAGTGCCCTTTTTAAGTGACCAAAAAAATTGGAGGGCATCTAGGCCCTCTCCCACGCTAACTATTTTACCAAAGTCAACGGATCAAAATTCTGAGATAGCCATTTTATTCAGCGTAGTCGAAAAACCTTATAAATATGTCTTTGGGGACGTCTTACTCCCCCACAATCCCCGTGGGAGGGGCAACAAGTTACGAACTTTGACCTATGCTTACATATAGTAATGGTTATTAGGAAGTGTACAGGTGTTTTCAGGAGGTTTTTTTGGTTGGGGGAGGGGTTGAGAAGAGGGGGATATGCTGGGGGAACTTTCCATCGATAATTTGTCATGGGGGAGGAAAATCTCCATGAAGGGAGCGCAGGATTTACTAGCATTATTTAAAAAAAAACAATGAAAAAATAAATATGAAAAAGTTCTTTCAGCTGGAAGTAAGGAACAGCATTAAAACTTAAAACAAACAGAAATTATTACCCATATGAGGGGCTCACCTCCTCCCAATACCTCGCTCTGTACGCTAAAGTATTTTTAGTAATTTCAACTATTTATTCTACGGCTTTTGTGATTCTGGGGTCATTCTTAATGAATTGGGAAAAAACTTAAGCTTTAGTGTAAAGAGCGAGGATCTGACAAGGGAGCGAACCCCCTCATATATGTAATAAAAATATGAGAATACAAAAGTTCTTTACGTAAGCTAATTTATAAGTTACGTAAATCTTTTACTAATAAAAATATTCGTAAAAAATTAAAAGTTCTAGTTGCCTTTTTAATTAACCAAAAAATCGGAGGGCAACTAGGCTTCCTCCCCCGCTCTTTTTTTCTCAAAATCATTCGATCAAAATTATGAGAAAGCCATTTAGCCAAAAAAAAAAAAAAAAAATGCAAATTTCGTTTTAATTATTCCTCTGCGGAGGGCCAAAATCAAAACATGCATTGATTCAAAAATGTTCAGAAATTAAATAAAAAAACAAGTTTTTTTAACTGAAAGTAAGGAGCGACATTAAAACTCAAAACGAACAGAAATTACTTCTTATATGAAAGAGGCTGCTTCCTCATCAACGCCCCGCTCTTTACGCTAAAGTTTTTTACTGTTTTAAAAAGAAGAATTGAGAGAAAAAGTCAAACTTTAGCGTAAAGAGCGGAGCGTTGATGAGGAAGCAGCCTCTTTCATATACGAAGTAATTTCTGTTCATTTTAAGTTTTAATGTCGCTCCTTACTTTCAGTTAAAAAAAAACTTGTTTTTTTTATTTAATTCTCATTCAAAGGAGACATCTTCCGATCTTGTAGGATCAGAAAAAACAACAAACAAACAAGGAAGTAAACACACATCCGCAATATTTCTTCTGGCAAAAAATGCTGGTTCCACTTTTTGGTATATAGGAGCTTCAAACTTCAACAGTAGGGTCGTCTAATAGGCTGAATCTGATAGTGTAATTTATGTTAATATATCTAGATGTTCTGGGGGCTTTTCCCCCTTTTCAAAAATTGGGAAAATTATCTCAGGCTTGTCACTTTTGATCTGTACATTAAACTTGATGAGTTTTATATATTTTGAATAAGCGTTAAAATTTCAATTTTTTATGTATCTATTGTTATCAAGACTCTTTTTCTTAGAGTTTTGTTTACTATTGAGATGCATCACTGCTTACTTACAGATCTTTCCCACGAACTGTTTGGTTTTATTTATTTTGTTGATTTTTCTTGGTTCTTCTTAAGTTAGATTTCTGGTTCTAGATAAACTAAATGAAGAATAAACAGAATAGAGAAACCCGTATTAGGAATTGGTATTTTTAGTTCTTCTTTTTCATCAGCATATTTTCATTCCGTTGTCTTTTAAGTTCTGTTGCTTTTTGGGTATACTCCATAGAAATTTCACCTTATTTAAGGTGAAATTAAAAGGACCTTATTTAAGGTCTGTTGCTTTTTGGGTATACTCCATAGAAATTTCACCTTATTTAATTCTTTTTCCTGTAAAGTTTTTTTTTCGATGAATACTGTAAATATTTTTCTTGTAAATTGTTCAAAATATGATGTTAAAAATTAATGGAAAGGGTGAAATTTAAAGAAAATTGTTAACATCAAAACAGATTCGGATTTCAAAACTAATAATATTCAAAATTTCAAAACAAAACTTAATAATAAATGGAGTTAGGCTACTGCTTAAAAGTAAAAATATTAATTTTTTATTCCTTATTCTGGAGTAATAGGAGAACCTTATAATTGTAGGAATTTAAGCCTTTTATGTAAAAATATAAGGAACTAAGTGTACTAATAAATAAGATTTTGGGCTTTTAATAAGAATATTTTTTTTCATTTCAAA
Source organism: Artemia franciscana (assembly GCF_032884065.1). Classification (NCBI taxonomy): domain Eukaryota; kingdom Metazoa; phylum Arthropoda; class Branchiopoda; order Anostraca; family Artemiidae; genus Artemia; species Artemia franciscana. The sequence continues at coordinate 21,205,002 of NC_088865.1, read as the reverse complement.
AGATTCATTCCTTTTACACTTGATTTGGGAAAATTGGCTCCAAATTTGACCTCACCTTTCCCCAAAGAACTTTAGATAGATAGATAGATTGTATTTTATTTCATTCAAATATAAACAAACACAAATAATTAAATAAAGCCAAGAGGGAACTAGGCTCGAAAAGAAGGTTATCAGTTATTACATTAAGTTCAAATACACCATAACTAAAAAAAATTACGTCATTCGTTGGGGTATGGATTTAGTGATATAATCAGAATGTTGTTGTAAACCATTAACTGGATGACCTGGATTCCCTTTTGAATCAAAATGCTTGACCAAATACTTTCCTGGGACATGTTTTAAAAAGTGAGTGCATTATCTTCACACCAATAGTGAAATTATTTGGAAATAATTGCATAGAAGGGAGAATCGCATGATTGAAAAACAAAAGAAAAACATGTCGGAATCAAAAGCAAAACACTCTAATTCGAAATTGAACGCTATAATAGCAGAACAAAGCCTCTAATAATCTAATCTGATACATAAGTGTTGTATTTTAATTAAGTAGCTCGTTAAGGAGCTTAGAGGAAGAACAAACGGGAGAATGTTTTAGAGACCACCACTTAAGAGCTTCAAACCATAATTATTACAAGGATGAGTACTTGTGTCTTTTAGCCACCGCACTCAAGTTTTGTCGAGAAGTTAAGTTTGATGAATATTAGTGAAATAAATCAAAATGTGATGAAAGTATAATAATCTATCAACAAAATTATGGAAAATGTCAAAAAAGAATTATGGAAGGGGGGGGGGGGGTACAGAGACATTGTTACGTCACATACATAACACAAACTAATCTAACCTAACCAAAATACCAACTACACGTTTAATTAAAATAGCTAAAACGATTAGTACCCCCTCCAAGATTTTTAGAATAGCCTTGAGAGGTGTACATGGGAGCTATTATCTCCTCATGACGTTATTAGGCGCACCTGTTTTTTGCAATACTATAGCTCACCTCTAACGGTATAGTACACCTATGTGTTACGTGATAGGGATTGTTTTCTCAATAATGGAGATGTATATTACACAATAGGACTTGTTAGAGTTCATTGGTCAAGTGGGGATGTCTTGGTTTAAAAAATATAATCATGGTTCAATATTTACAGGGTGGGTGAAGTTACCGTGCGTCACTTGGTTTGGTTCCCGAGGAATACTCAACTTCCTCAGGAAGTTGAGAATTAAGAAGTCATTCCAAAAACCATGGAAGGGATAGTAATCATTGTTGCTATTTGAATTAAATGTGTAGTTGGCATTTTGGTTTGGATTTCGTTTTCAAACTTCGGTTTTGCCTCAGATCGCTTATTGACAAAGGTCCCAATAAACTTTTTCATATAAGGCTTGTGACCGAACTGGAGGGATATATGAATCTTTACGATCTTAAAACCGTTGGCCAGCATCTACACAAAAAGAATGTGGTGTACAGCGACGTTCTTTTTCGGCTAAAGGTCGGGAATAAGCTTTTGTTTGAAGGTATCTAGTACATAACCCCGTCCTCTACCAAAGATAAATTACAGGGATTCAGTAAATCCCTAGGCACTGGTCTTTCTATGCACGGGAAGAGAATGTCCTTTACGGAGTCATGAAGTTCCATCGGTATTTCACCGTCAATTTCGAAAAACATCCTTGCGGTCCATTCTCCTTAACAGTGTAAATATCCAAGAAACTTGGAGCACAAGGATCGTCCATCCATTTCTAATTCCCACAGTGCAAAGAGAAGTGAGACATTGCCGGCGGATAAAGGGATTTCATGTCAAGAAAAATCACTTGCGATTTTTCACCGGTGCGTTGTCTAGTCGAATCGGTTTCCAGGATACGATCCCCATGGTGAACATACCCACTCTGCATGGATCTCTCTACGAATAAGTGCTTATCCACGTTGGTAATCACACTTATTTCTTCTTTACGGACTTTAAGAATTAAATCGTCGCAAGAGAGGAGTTGAAAAATAATACCCCAAATCCAACCCAAATTCCTCGAGAGTTTTTTGTCAATGCAAAAACGATTGTCACTGCAAAACAAAATTGCATTAAAGATCGTGAAGTGAATCATAGAAACCTTTGAATGGGTGGTAATTTTTCCTTAATTAGCTTCGAGGAAGAGTTTTAGCACTCATACGGGTATTTGTCCTTATTCGTTAACAAATCATACATTTAATCATCTTTAAAGTACTGTTTAAGGAGAAAGAAAGTAATAAAATCGTAAATTTTCTGTACTTCAATTAGCTTTGGGATTTGGGAAGAAACTATAGTAATCTAATAGACAGATTTTATTCAAGTACGTGTTATTATTTTCAACTGTTTTACATTGGTATTCTACGAGCAGCAAATTCTCAGATGATTTGGGTATAATTTTATTTGAAAGAGACCCATCTACTCATGCGTCATCTACAAGTTTGCCTTTCTGCAAACGTACCAAAGCTGATAATATGAATTTCAGCTAACAATTGGAATAAATCGTCTAAACCGGTAGAAAATACCTCTTCTTAACGTTGAAATAACTAGATTTATGTGCCACCCTCAAAAGTTTCTATATCCCAATAAAATTGGATTACTTAAATAGTCATTGGCACGGTATGACACTTCCCCACTGCCCTCAGCAAATTTCTTCTTGCAAACTAAAAATATATTTTTATTTTCACTGGCCAATTCGTTCTATAGTGATATTGCAGAGTTTACTTTGCACAGTGGTGAAATTGACTCATTGGCTGTTTTAATAATTGCAAAACCTGCTGCGCTTACACAATCTTCCCGACTCAATGTCTCAAATAAGTCTACTAATTCTATGATATTACTGGAGTCTCTTTGCACTTGGGCTTAAAAGACTGCAATGGCTTCATTTTTTCTTAGCATGATTAGGCTTTGATGGGTTTCACTCGTCCATTAGTTGTGCCTCGTTGTCTAATTCCAACTTGTCTCTCTAAGGAGTGAATTTGGAAAGTTCTTAAAAGTTAAGATGGATATGTTACCGTCTCAAAAGACTGGTACTAATGACGCTTTTCACCCCTTTTTATCTTTGCAAATCCTCCCCTCTTCATACTTTGTATCGTACTGCAACACTGAAATCCCAATCTTCAATGCTTGTTAACTCTCTCAGAATGTCTATCTCCTTCAGTTTTATATGATGTTGCCCCTTTAAACAATTAGAATCTACTTTGGGAAACTCTGCCCCCTTGCCCTCCCAGTAGCATTTGAATTGTCCAAATGAGTCCCAGCAACATCCATTGCCTTGAATTTGTGTCCTGCCACGAGGACCGCGTACTTGAAGCACTCAACGCCTGTACCTAAGCAAAAGCGTTTAAACACTTGGAAGCCTCTAAATCCGGATTATATTTTATAAAATTACCCTTCCCCCTCTGTCCTCTTAAAACGCATATTTTTCTAATTTTCGTTACAATTACATCTAAATTTTCTATATACAAAACGATTGACACGCGCTCATTATCTGAAAAACGGAATTTCCCATCATCCGAAAAACGCCCTCAAAATTATGCAAGTCTGGGTGAAGCATCCGCATCTACATTTTTAGGTAATGGGAGTACACCTCATCCGACTTTTCATATAAAATTTAAACCTAATAATTTTTGAGCAATGGATGCTTTAACACTGTTCGGCCTTCCTGCCTCGCGAATATTTTTTTCAAGAAGGGCCCTAATTTTGTTGATATAAAAGTGTGCTTTGTCTACTTGAACCGTATTCATACTACTACTTGTAGTGGTATTAAATGTGTCTCCAAACCCAGCTCTAAAGACAGAAATATTCGTTAAGTTGAGTTTGCTAAATAAATTTCAGGCAATATAGGGGCTGAGCTAGTACCACTTTGTCCTTTTCCCTCCTATCGATATCGCTGTGAGGGGATATCGATATGGAGAATCTCGATATGCCGAGGAATCTCGGCATAGAGGCCGAGTTTCCGAACAAAACTGTAAATATCAAATTTTGGAGAAGGTATACTATTAGTGCTCACCCCTGCACTTAAACAACCCTCAAGTTGCATTGGTGGTAGGGACAATACGTTATCCATGTACACCCCTGATGCAGGTGGTAATGCCTGTATGTGAACTTAGAAAATAATAGGAGCTCATTAGCTCATTGGAACACTTTTAATTTAATCCATAGACAAAATTTATATTAGGCTGAAAAAGAATACCATATTAGTCTGGAAATTTGTGGAGAGTAATTTTACCCTTCGGATGGATTGAGATCGCACTACCAACTAAAGGTTTGTTGACTAAAATTATTCCTTACCTGATTCCAAAGTGACTCTTCGCTGCCATAGACCTCTTATTACCAGGTAAGAATTTAAGAGTAAGAAATTACCATATAAATGTGGGTAAGCTGCTTCCTTTCATGTTTCAGTTGTTGTAATGTTCTAAAGAGTCATAATATACATATGGAGGGACTGTCGGTGTCCATTGCTGCTTCTTCTTCGCCGACAAAATCCCTCAATAAATCATGGATCCATGCTGCGATACCATGGCTACTCGAAAAAGGAATAGAAACTACTCGTCCCTTGAAGTACTCACGATTTTAAGCTTTAAAATAGTGTCTAAGTGTGTGTAAAAACATAAATTTTAATCTAAGGGACAGTAGCTCCTCTATTCCTTCGGAACTAATGGGCTAGGCCCTCAATTACCCCTCCAAAAAACCTGAAAAGAATGTGTTATTTTAATTATTTCATTTTAGGGTCGAAAAGAGCAGAATTGTTCAGGACTCTATATTAAACTGAAAAGAATGGGTCATTTTTACTGTGATGAAAAAACCTATAGGGCATTGCCTCAATATCTCCTCCCTGAAACAGGTTTCCCTTCGACAGTAAAACGCTAGGTTTTCAGGATTAGTGTACAGGATGTTAAAATACATTTAAGAAACATGAAATTTAGCTTGCGGAACTAAGCCAATTGCCCCCTCACCTAGTTTGTCACGGCAAATGCATAGGAAAAAGGCCATAATGATACACAACTATAGGGGTAATTTTTTTCAAATGAGGTGTGGCTCTGGGGCTAGCTAGTGAAATTCAAACTTTAAGGGGATTAAAGGGACTTCCTTAACCTTATTGGAGGTAAAGGGAGGGATAAGCCAAAAATGGGATATTTAACGGAAAATATTGAATTGCAAATATACAGACCGTAAATAGTTTCTTTGTGTTTTTATTCTTTGTGTTTTATTTTATTCTTTGTGTTTTATTTTATAATATAGTAAATGAAAAATATTATTCACATTTGAGCTGTAAATGTTTTGTACAACGGTGTTAAGTTGTAATAGAAGATCATTCTGAATAGAAGAATAAATTCGAGTTTACTAAAGCGGTGCATAATAAAAAAATATGGCTTCAAAATACCTTCCTGGGACAAGTGTGAAGACTCGTCTGTAAAAGTCTCATTTTTCTAACCTAACACATTTCTAAGATAACAGTACGTAGCTACTGTTTATTAGCTATGTACGTGGTACGTAATAACGGTACTAATAGCTAATACTAATTACAGTACGTAGCTACGTAGTACGTAACTAAATTTTTGGGGGATTTAGCCTATGTTGTGCATAAGAAGCAACTTTTTATGAGAATTATGAATAATAAGAGGCGTAGTCCTTAGGATGAATAATCCTCAGGCGCAAGACTACGCCTGAGTAAAAAGCCAGATAATCAGTAAACTTTTAGTCTATTGCTTAGGGTTACATTTGACCTAATTAATAGAAAAGGGCTCACATAATGATTCATTTTTATAGCCATTTTCTTGTTTACCTATTGTTCTTTTACTTTAAGGAAAGAATATTATTCTTGCCTTTGATTAGAGCATTGATAAGTTACATACATATAGCTATTTCATGCTAAATTTCAATTTTACCCTCGTCTCTTCATTTTAGTGAGAATAAATACGCTTTTTCCCTTTGAATATTCGCCTCATTTTCATAGTTATAATTTAGCACAAATAGGAGGTGTTATAAGCGTCCCCTTTTGGCGACTATCTAACGACTAATAACTTGTTTGCCCTCCTTAGCGAATAGCTGTTGGCCCCTTAAAATGGAACTAGTCAGAATTTAGGTTGCCTCCTAACATTCTATGATTATGTTTAATCACAACTCACCAATTTGATCAGAGAAAACATTTTAAATGCGATTTGCTTGTAAAGTCAGAGTGTTCAAATTTGCCAGACAAATCGGTGCTCCCCCTATGTAATTAACACAAGACCGGCTTTAGGCAGGAAGTCAACCCTTACCTGACTGGTGGTGTAGTTAAGGGTTAAACCCATGTGGGGGCTTATGGAATTTTAATTCTTCTGCTAGAGTACACTTGTGTGAGAAAAACCCTTGTGTGAATGCTTCTGCTAGAATGTGCGGGAAAGCACATTGAGACTACAGTCGGAGTAATAGCGAACATTTTGCGAGAAAATAAGATTAGTTTATTACTGAGAGAACCATGCAATACCAGAAGGGAGGGGATTTAAGCTGTTAATTCAATATGAAGAACTATAGTAGCTCAAATTTAAGTATGCACACGATTTTTTTATGGGTGGGGAGAGGGGTATATAGATAAAGCCATACCTGTTGGTATCTTTGAGACATATCTATTTTTTAAAGTCCGGTTATAAGTTCAAAATCTAATACAAGATGGATGAGAATTTCATTCTAGTACCCGTTTTTTTCCTCCCTCTGAGACAAAGAGAACAATAGGAACCAATAGCGGATCATGTGACGCTTCCGTTTTCCAGGAAGTAGCAATACACACATTGTTTGCTAACGAAAATTTGTTCACAGAAAATTAATACACGTCTATAATTCATAACGGTTATTCGCATAGAAAATACGCTGAAAATCCCTTGCTTGCTGACACGAAAAGGATCTGTGTTTGTAAAGCATGAAAATATCAGGTGATGAAAAACTGGAGACCATGCCCCTACTTGAGGGGGGCTCCGAAGGTCTGTTCCTGGTCCTTTTAGGTTTTAAACAATGAAAGAATAAACACTCTGTAATACATAAGGCTCAAAGCCAATTACGTAATAGTCAAAGAAATTCTGAAGTAAAGAAGCCCTTAAATGTTTTTAAACACTCAAAGAAAAAACTCTCTACTACGTAACAAGCAAAAGTAAAAACTCCCTGTGTCGTAACGTGCAGGTGTACAATACCTTTACAGGTGCGCTAGAGTATTGCATTAGACCCAGGTGCACGTAATAGGGGTATGAGAGGCTAGTAGATCCTATGTACATTCCCTATATCTTACAGAAACCACGGAGTTGATACTACTACAAGATAGTTTCCCACCCAGCTGAAGCTAATATTGTCTGGTATAAAGATCATGAAAACCGGTTATTGTCTCATGTTCGCAATACAAGATTTTGGTTGTCGTGGTTATAAGATAAAATTACCCCATGATGGTTTTGTTTCAAGCCTCGAAGCTTTTCTACTCAAAAGTAGCATTAAAAACATTGTTTTTAGTGCTATATCCTATTTACGGATGGTGGAATCGATAAACATCACGAGGATGTGAGCAATGGGTTTCAAATGAACTATTAAAAGTCACCCTAAAAAGTCCTGCTAGCTCACTAGCACCAGCTTTTCCGCTTCGGACATGGCAGCAAAAGTGCCGTTTTTAGTGTCATTCGGAACTTGCTGATGGTGGAATTTATAGGAAGGACGTAGATATGAGTAATGTCTATTATATGAGCTATTTTTCTAGATACCTGCGATATCAATACGCCCAATACCAATGCACTCATTTCAATATTCGTGATTTCAATATGCCTGATACCGATACAGTGGGCAGTCCTTTCTCCAGGGACTATTGAGGGGCATATCATCGCCAAAACAAAAGATATCTGATGAAACTATGTTTAACAAAATGGGTTGTCCCAAAATTGTGATTGGATGACTTTGGGGAAGGTGTATTTGCCCTCTAATCTTTTTAGTCACTTAAAATGGGCACTAAAAAAATTAATTTTCGTTTGAATAAGCTATTAAACACTTTCTATGATGTTCTGTTCATCCCTAGTTCTGCTAGAAAAAAAAGAAAACGGGAAACAGGTCAGTGCTACCCATGCAAAAAAAGAACTTTTTTTTCTTGTTCGAAGGGGGACTATAATTTCCCATTGTTAGGTTTTCGACCCTGTTGATTCCAATGGTAGACATTTCATTTTGATCTGACGCCATTTTCGAGGATTTTGGACCTTTTTCGAAATAACCATAAATATCTATTCGCAATAAACTTTTACTTTCGAGACGAATCAAAATAATAGTTACCATTCCTGAATTAGTGTCATATAGAGAATTTTTCTCACTAAATAGTTTTTCTAAGTATGCTAGCATGTTTCCTTAATTTTGGTTACTATGGCGTGTGGTTCGCTCTTTACTTGATAATGTGTTATTCGAGAAAAGCTCAATATATCTTCCTTCTCCACCCAATGGTGCAAAATCGCAAAAATTTTAAGGAAGACGTGAGGTGTTTTTTCAAAAGTTAGCAGTGGTGTGTAATTTTTTTTTTTGCTTTTCCACGGGACTACCAAAAACGACGCATTTTTCGATGATGATAGACATTTTATTTGTTTTGAATTATGGAGGGGACCCCAAATTTGTCAAAAGATGCCTTAGAACTAAATTGATATTTACATGCAATGAAAGTTTGGCAAACAAAACATCCTTTTTACTTTTAGGATTATATTTACCTAGTGATTAAATGAAAAAAAAGTTTTTTCAACTGGAAGTAATGAGCAACATCAAAACTTAAAAAGGAAAATAAATTGACAATTATATAAGGGATTTACCCCCTCCAAAATAACTCGCTCTTTCGGCTGAAATTTGTATTTTAGTTCCAATTATTTAAGAATGACTTCTGAAACACAAGGGTCGTTTAAGTAGAATTATATTCACTTTAAGAGTGATTTAACGTAAAGTAAGAGATAGAAATATTTATTATAGAAAGGCTTAATATTTAATATAGTAAAGAGCAAGGTACTGAGGAGAAGGTTGCCCCTGTCATGTACGCAATAACTTATGTTCAATTTAAGTTTAAATGTTGTTCCTTACTTTCAATTGGAAATACTTGTTTTTATATTTAATTTCTGATCGATTTTTAAACAATACTTGTAGATCTTGTTCTTAGTCTATGGAGAAATTTGTCCGTGAAAAGATCCCTTGGAAAGATCCCACGCAACCCTCTTACTTGCCAGAGAAATTTCCCACCGTAAAATATCTGCATACCTTTCAATAAGCAATAATAAATGTAAACAATGGGCAAAGTTCATAGTTTACAGCCCATCTCTCGGGTTTTGCGTGGGGCCAAGTCATCCTCAAAGACATAGTTATCAGATCTTTCGATAGAGCTGAATAAAATGGCTCTCTCAGAATTTGTATCAGGACGATTTAGGGGGGAAGGGTGTAGGAGAGGAGCTTGCTACCCTCCAATGTTTTCGTTTACTTAAGACGGGCTAGGATCACTGGCTCGATACGATCATTTCAGGGGAAAAAACAAACAAACAAGTGAACATGCATCCACGATATTTGTTTTGGCCAAAAAAAAAAAAAAAATACGAATTCCACATTTTGGTAAATAGGAGCTAAAAAACCTCTACAGTAGGGTTATCTGGCATGCTGGATCTGATAGTGGTATTTTCATTTAGATTTCTTGATTTTTTGAGGGTGTTTCTCTCCTTGTTCGAAAATTGTGAAAAATCTCTCACGTTCGTAACTTTTGATCGGTAACATTAAAATTGATGAATTTTCTTTGTTTGGAATAAGAGTCGAAATTCAATTATTTTGATGCATCTATTTTTACCGAGACTCTATTTCTGAGAGTTTTGGTTACTATTGCGATGCATCAGTGCTTACGTACAGTTCGTTAACACGAATTGTGTGGTTTTACTGGGTCTAGATAAACTTTATGAGGAATAAACAAAATAAACTAACCGAAAATAGGAATTGGTATTTTTAATTCTTCTTTCTCATCAGCATAATTTCATTCAGTTGTCTTTTAAATTCCTTTTTTGGCTATACTCCATAGAAATTTCATATTCTCCAATTCTTTTGTCTTTATAATCTCACTTGTTATTCTTTTTTTTTTTGACGAAAACTGTAAATATTTTTCATGTAGATTCTTTGAATTGTGATGTTAAAAAGGAATGGGAAAGGTAAAATTTTGAAGGTAATTGTAATCAACAAAAACCATTCGGATTTCAAAACTTTTTTATAGTTTTATTAAATGGAGCTGGGCTAGTGCTTGAACGCAAATATGAATTTTTTTACTCGTTAATCTGAAGAAGTAGTGGAATATTGTAATTGTTGAGAAATTTAAGTCTTTTATGAAAACATTTAAAGAACTGAATAAGCTGAGGAATAAGATTTTAGATTTTAAATAAGAAGGTTTTATTATTCTGAAAGAATCATTTACAACACAATCTGTAAAAATCGAAGTGTCTAAATAATTAGTTGGACATCAGTTTGGTGTAAATTCAAGGTTTTTCATAGGTAAGTAAAAAGCGAGTTTAAAACAAATGAACATCTTAAATAAAGTTGTGTAAAAGTCAAACTAAAAATGTATATACTTGCTATGAATGAATAATTGAAACCTAAAAAGAACAGAAACTAAAATGAAAAGAGCAGAAAATAAAATAAAGAGTATAATAAATAAATCAAGCATAAATAAAGCATAAAGCATAACAAATAAAATAAAGAGCAGAAAATAAAATAAAGCGTCCAGTCAAGCTTAAAAGAAACAGGAGGTTTGACGAACTAAAGGGGGCCTACCAGCTTGATTAAATAAGAAACTCGCGAAATTTGATATACTTGATGTTTGCTGAGTTTTGCTCGTGAAACTTGTTGCATGTTGATTTTTCTTTTTGTGAAACTTAACATTGACTGTCTCCTTGAAACTGATTTTGCTCAAGGAGCCTGTTGCACGCTGATTTTTGCTCGTGGATTTTGCTGCTTGATGATTTTGTTTATTAAACTGACTAAAGGTTGATTTTCCTCTTCTTAAAAATTTTACATTGATTTTGTTTCCTCGTGAACGATTTTGTTCCTGGAACTTGCTGTTTGCTGATTTTTGTTCGTGGAACCTGTTGTATGCTTATTCTATTTGTGAAACTTGTTGCATGTTGAATTTTCTCTTCGTGATACTTGTACATTGATTTTCGTCCTCGTGGAATTTATTTTTTTTATGGAACTTGTTGCGCGCTGATTTTTTTTCTAAAATGTTTGCATGTTGACTTTTGTCTGCATAAAACTTTTGCACTGATTTTTTTCTCTTTAAACTTATTTTTGTCCTGAAATTTTTTACCAGCCAATTTCTGTTCTTGGAGCTTGTTGCGTGCTGGGTATGGTTGGAGATCCCTGTTACACTTTCATCGTTCTCTTTGTGAAAATAGTACATTTTGAGTGCGGATTTTTCGCTCGTGGAGCTCTTTGCCTGCTAATTTTGTTAGTGAAACTTAATGCATATTGATTTTCTCTTTTTTAAACTCGTACATTGATCTTCCTCCTCGTAAAATTACTTTGGTTTATGGAACTTCTTGCTTGAAGATTTTTAGTTCGTGGATCTTGCTAAGCGCTGATTTTTTGTTTTTAACTTGACACTATTTTTCTCCTTGTGAAACTGATCTTGTTCAAGGACCTTTGTAGCGTGAGGATTTTTTGCTCGTGAATCTTTTTGAATGTTGATTTTTCTCTTCGTGAAACTTATGCTCTGATTTTTCTCCTCTTGAAGCTGATTTTGTTCCTTTAACTTATCCCTTGATATTTGAACTTTGATATTTTTCCTCGTAAGACTATGAGTCGTTTGGTTAAAAAAACTCATAGAACAAACAATTTCTATATAATTCTTTCTCTTCGTGAACCTTATCAATACGAATACCTACAACAAAAAAAAAGTTAATTATCACCCTAAAAAAAAGGTAAAAGCCATTGCTACAGAAAAATAGGCTAATTCTAAAAGGATCAGAAATTGAAATGAGTAGTCAAGTCAAACATTTAACTAACATAAATTCCCACTCAAAAGAATTGTTTTGCCACCTCCTAATCTATTGTAAGGATACAGAATTATTTACGCTTGATTGAAAACAATTCGAATTTTCAGCTGTGCATTTTTATTTGTCATAACATCAACAGCAGAACAGTAAGCATATTATCACCAGATCAAACAATATTTTAAAAAATAGGCGTGCCCCCCCCCTTCTCTCTCTTTTTAAGAACATAAAACAGTTTCAGCTTCACGTGGTTCTTATTGAAAACAATAAGTGGTTTGAGATATTAAACTTTTAATTGTCAAAATTTTGACGAAAAAAGATGAAAATTTAAAACATGATAATATTTTTTTTTGAAAATTTCAGATATTATAGAGTTAATATTATAACCATAAGAAATGAGCTGTTTTAAACATGCTTGTTTTCGGTCAAGCAAATAGATAATCAATATTTGAGATCCGCTTGAACCCCCACATTTCCAGAAAGTTTCAATTTGATCTCCAGAGCCGTACCTGAGATATTGCGGATACCTTATGCTAATTTACTTTTGGTTTGCGTTGCTGCCTTGCCACGAATGGATTTTAGTCTCAACTGGGCTAAAAGTTTGAAGATTTTCAGCAAGTTTGAGACAAAATATATTTCGACACTCTACGCGTTCTATTTTAGATTCAAATTCAAGGCACACATGACCATCTTTCCGACAAAAAAAAATGTAAAAAGACAAGCTATTACAACGACCCGGCAAAACAGTGTATTTTGATTTACCTTGCATAGATTTTATGTCCATTGGGACCTTTTTGGGCCAGACGTTGGGACCTTGGGAGTCAACAGAATTTTTTGACTCCTTTAGTTAAATTCAATCCCACTTGACCTACCTGGTTACTCATACACTTTGTACCACTTGGCTTCTTGAATAATTGCCTGCATAAGATCCTTGCGGTACCTCGGACCGATAGAGTAACAAAGTCCCAGACAAGGGATGATACCGAACAACCACTGGTGACCGACGTGATTAGAACGAGAAGATGGAAGTATAGGGGGCATATGACCCGTAAGAGCGAAGGACGTCCCCCTGACAATTTATGGTATTGGACCCCACTCGGCATTCGATGGAGTGGAAGACAACGCAGCACACTTGGTAGCTCAATGGAGAAAGAAGCAACGAGTGTCCCAACCATTTTGAAAGAACTTCGTTTTTTGGTACTAGATCGGTCAAGTTGGAGGTCAACCGTCTCTGCCTTTTGCGGCCCGAGGTGTAGGAGAATCTAAGTAAGTACTTGACCCCACCAAACATACGTGCACACTCCCTAGAAGTTTCAACTTGAATATCAAAGCCATTACTGGCAGATTGCTGATACTTTAAGAGCTTTGGCTAATATTGTGTCTTCTGGTTAACACAGGTCAGCATTTCATTTTCAGAATAAACCTTGGGAAAAATAAACTCTGGGGGACTTTGCCTGAGGAAAATCAGGTAGCTCACATAATTCTAGTAATTGCCACCAGAGCTTCGGGGCTGATGTCGGCCTCGGCAGCACACCTATTAGACCTTACGACATTTTTAAACGAAATAGCTATCTAACAATTGGGGACTATATAAGGAAGGGGGCTGGGTAGCAAAGATTAGGCACGGGAGGGATCTGGTAGTCTTTCATTCCCTTTGGCCCCTTATAACAAAATTTCTTAGGGACTAACTAGAACTGTAATGAGTCATATTCAAAGTGTCTAAATAAAAACTCAATTAATTAAAAACTTTTGGTCTTGTCTGGAAAATTTCCTTTGATTTATCTCCACCAGGAGAATCAAGGAATATTAGAAAGCTTCAGGCTTCCTTGAGGACACATTGTATATGACCTAGAAGCTTATAGATGGTCCTGAAAGGATTTAAAGTGGTAGCTAAGCAGTAAATAAATGGATAAAGAAGAAACTTTATTGAAAATTATTCATTCAAATTACTTTGTTTATGAATTGGATTTGCCATAGACAATGATGATTGGAAGCGTTCCGATTTAGAATACGTCTCGAATAAATTTTTATTTATTCTTTAGTCATTGTTTTTTTTTATTATTATTTATTTTATTATAGTTTTTATTATTGCAAATGATGAAAAAATTTATTCGGAGTAAAACATAAAATTGCTCAAGAATATTACTTTTCTCATGAAATCTGGCAGGACATACTGGCTCATAAAATAAAAAATCAGAACAAAAATATAAATTATTTGGTATATAAAACAGCTTTTGGTAACAACCCATAATTAAGAAGTTATTTTTAAACAATTTAGGTTTGATAGAATAATATATATATATATATATAATTATCTATCTATATAAAAATAAGTTGTTTGTTTGTGAGTGCGTGTTGACTGACGTCATGTTTGTGTGTCCACTGACGTCATTATAAGGATTGCACTTTATGTCGTCATGAAGATGTTTGTCGACTGACGAAATTACAGACCGAGACCCCGGGACACAAATGACGACCGGGACACAGGGAATATAAATGACGATCGGGACACTCAAAGAGAAATTAAAGAATGGGACACCGGGACACAAATAACGACTGAGACACAGGGAATATAAATGATGACCAGGACACAGGGAATGTTTGATTAGCAATCACCATCAACAAAGCTAAAGTGCAATCATTAGATTAATGAGGTATAGATTCGAATACGGATTGTCTTTCCCATGGACAATTATATGTTGCATGTTCAAGAGTTGGTAAACCTGACAATCTATTTATATGCACAGACGATTGGACAGCGAAGAATGTTGTATATTCGCAAGTTTTACGTAGTTAAAAACACATATATATATCTATCTATATTCACAGGTGGGACACAGGGACATAACTACAATGGCGCGTAAATAGTATGGCTCGGAAAAAGCTAAAAAAAGAAAAAACCTAAAATGAAAAACTTAAAAAAGGAAAAAAATAAAAAAGGAAAAAAAACTAAAACGAGAAAAAGCTGAAAAAACTAAAAAAGCTGCAAAACTAAAAAAAGAAAAACTAAAAGAGAAAAACAAAAAAAGAAACTATTTTATATATATATATATATATATATATATATATATCTATCTATATAAAAATAAGTTGTCTGTCTGTGGATGTGTGGATGGATCAGGTGACGTCATGTTTGTCCGCATATGACGTCTGAATTATTTCACACTAATACAAAAGAAGAAAAAACTAAAAAAGGTAAAAACTACAAAAAAACTAAAAAGAAAAAAAAACTAAAAAAGCTAAAAAACTAAAAAAAACTAAAAAAAGGTAAAAATCTAATAACTAAAAAAAACTGAAAAAAATAAAAAAAGGCAAAAACTACAAAAAAAATAAAAACTAATAAAAAAACTAAAAAAGCTAAAAAACTTAAAAAACTAAAAAAAACTAAAAAAAGGTAAAAAACTAAAAAAAAAACTAAAAACTAAAAAAGAAAAAAACTAAAAAAAAGGAAAAAACTGAAAAATAAAAGAGAAAAAGAAAACTAAAAAAATATGAATAAATATATATAAAAATAAGTTGTTTGTGGGTTATGTCTGTCTGTCTGTCTGTCGAGTGACGTCGTGTTTGTCCGCATATGACGTCTGAATTATTTCACACTAATACACTAAAAAACTAAAAAACTAAAAAAAACTAAAAAAAGGTAAAAAACTAAAAACTAAAAAAAACTGAAAAAACTAAAAAAAGGCAAAAACTAAAAAAAAACTAAAAACTAATAAAAAAACTAAAAAAGCTAAAAAACTAAAAAAAACTAAAAAAAGGTAAAAAACAAAAAAAAACTAAAAACTAAAAAAGAAAAAACTAAAAAAAAGGAAAAAACTGAAAAATAAGAGAAAAAGAAAACTAAAAAAATATTAATAAATATATCTATATATATAAAAATAAGTTGTCTGTCTGTGGATGTGTGGATGGATCAGGTGACGTCATGTTTGTCCGCATATGACGTCTGAATTATTTCACACTAATACAAAAGAAGAAAAAACTAAAAAAGGTAAAAACTACAAAAAAACTAAAAAGAAAAAAAAACTAAAAAAGCTAAAAAACTAAAAAAAACTAAAAAAAGGTAAAAATCTAATAACTAAAAAAAACTGAAAAAAATAAAAAAAGGCAAAAACTACAAAAAAAATAAAAACTAATAAAAAAACTAAAAAAGCTAAAAAACTTAAAAAACTAAAAAAAACTAAAAAAAGGTAAAAAACTAAAAAAAAAACTAAAAACTAAAAAAGAAAAAAACTAAAAAAAAGGAAAAAACTGAAAAATAAAAGAGAAAAAGAAAACTAAAAAAATATGAATAAATATATATAAAAATAAGTTGTTTGTGGGTTATGTCTGTCTGTCTGTCTGTCGAGTGACGTCGTGTTTGTCCGCATATGACGTCTGAATTATTTCACACTAATACACTAAAAAACTAAAAAACTAAAAAAAACTAAAAATAGGTAAAAAACTAAAAACTAAAAAAAACTGAAAAAACTAAAAAAAGGCAAAAACTAAAAAAAACTAAAAACTAATAAAAAAACTAAAAAAGCTAAAAAACTAAAAAAAACTAAAAAAAGGTAAAAAACAAAAAAAAACTAAAAACTAAAAAAGAAAAAACTAAAAAAAAGGAAAAAACTGAAAAATAAGAGAAAAAGAAAACTAAAAAAATATTAATAAATATAAAAAATATAAATATAAATATAATATAAATTAGCAATCAACAAAGCACCGAGACACAAGTGACGACCGGGACACAGGGAGTATAAATGACGACCAGGACATAAGTAAAAAAAAAAAACTAAAAAAACTAAAAAAATGGTAAAAACTACAAAAAAACTAAAAACTAATAAAAAAACTAAAAAATCTGAAAATCTAAATAAACTAAAAAAGAAAAAAAGAAAAAAGGAAAAAAATAAAGGAGAAAAACAAAACTAAAAAACGAATGTATATACAGACCGGGACACCGGGATACAAATGACGACCGGGACACAGGGAATATAAATGACGACCGGGACACAGGGACACAATTACAATGGGGACGCCGAGGGGCACAGGGGGATATAAATGACGACCGGGACACCGGGACACAAGGAATATAAATGACGCCCGGGACACTCAAAGAGAAATCACAGACTGGAACACCGGGACACAAATGACAACCGGGACACAGGGAATATAAATGACGACCGGGACACAGGGACATAACTACAAAGGGGACGCCGGGGTGCACAGGGGGATATATAAATGACGATGGCGACTCAGGGAATGGTCGATTAGCAATCACCATCAACAAAGCTCAAGGGCAATCATTAGAATCATGAGGTATAGATCTGAATACGGATTGTTTTCCCATGGACCATTATATGTTGCATGTTCAAGAGTCGGTAAACCTGACAATCTATTTATATGCACAGACAATGGGACAGCAAAGAATGTTGTATATTCGCAAGTTTTACGTAGTTAAAAACATATATATATATATATATATATATATATATATATATATATATATATATATATATATATATATATATATATCTATCTATATTCACAGGTGGGACATAGGGACACAACTACAATGGCGCGTAACTAATATGGCGCGTAACTAATATGGCGCGTAACGACTTACGCGCGCGGGGGGGCTTGGGGGGGGGCGCGAAGCGCCCCCACCAACTAGGTGTTGGGGTGGCGCGAAGCGCCACCCCAACAGCTAGTATATATATATATATATATATATATATATATATATATATATACATGTATATATATATATATATATATATATATATATATATATATATATATATATATATATATATATATATATATATATATATATATATATATATATTTATATATATATATATGTATATATATATATATATATATATATATATATATATATATATATATATATATATATATATATATATATATATACATATACATATATATATATATATATATATATATATATATATATATATATATATATATATATATATATATATATATATATATATATATATATATATATATATATATATATATATAAAATAAGTTGTCTGTGTGTGGATCTGTGGATCTGTGGATCAGGTGACGTCACACTAATACAAAAGAAGAAAAAAACTAAAAAAGGTAAAAACTACAAAAAAAACTAAAAAGAAAAAAAAACTAAAAAAGCTAAAAAACTAAAAAAAAACTAAAAAAAGGTAAAAACTAAAAAAAGTAAAAAACTAAAAAAACTAAAAACTAAAAAAACTAAAAAAAAGGAAAAAACTGAAAAATAAGCTAAAATAAAGGTAAAAACCAATAAAAAACTAAAAAATTATATTTATTATATATTTATTATATTTATTTTATTAACATAAAAAATAAGAGTTCAGAGCGCGTTTGATAATTGGGCAGATCATACTATAGGAGACATGAGCTTCGCCGCAGTTGACAGATTTCGGAGCCTCTAATCATGGATTGTCTTTAGTATTGGAATGGCATCCAGAACATTTAGTGCACGTCATCTCATTTGGGACACATGGGCAGTGAGCTAACGAATGATGGATACTTTGGCATTTAAGACACCGTCAGGGCAGTTCTTTGTATTCCGATATTTTAAAAATTTCGTAACCCAAGCGCATACCTGTAGCGATGGCAGATTTTACTGCAGCGGAATCAAGAAACTCTAAACGGAATGTATGAGAAGAGCCGATCTGGCTGGCCTCAACAAGACCAGGAATAGTGGAGATGAATATACTGCTAGAAACACTATCGGAAAGTTCCCTAATTACTCCAAGAGGTTTAGGATCAATCACTTTAGCAAGAATATTTGGATAGCTCGCAACAGCAGATGTGGCAAGGGAATTGGCGGAAACTTTATGCCGTGTAACAACAACCCATCTTTTCTCTACCAGATCGAGATTATCAACATAATTCCGTCATGTCCAGTGAAAGAATCAAGCTTTTCCTTGCGAGAAACGGAGTCTCTTAGTTCTGGAGGAGGATATTCAAGAATGACGGCGTATGAGGGTTTGCGATTGGTACCCTTACTATCTGAAACCAAAGAACTATTTATAGACGTTGCTGGACTATTGAGGTGAGCAAGTGATTTTAGATGATCAAGGCATTAGTTGAATTTGACGGTAAGGACAGAATAAGCTGACACCGGAATGCTAGGGACTTCAGAGGGGGATTTGATCACGAACTCTGAAATATCAATATTTTTTGCAGAGCAGCGAGAAATAGTAGCGATAATGTCCGACAATGAACAATTCTTAGCAGCTGTGTCTCGAACGACGAGGTATAGGCCCATCTGGGAAGCAATTGCTATATAAAAGTTTCTGATTGTGCTGATTGTGCTGAGCAAAATTCAAAACTGGGCAATAATAAAGTGTACTGGTATTCCAATTGTCGACGATGAGCAAATTTCACTCACGACTCAGCATCAGTCCAAAACCAATTAAGCGAAAAAGGTATATCCACGGAGAAGTTCTCAAGAAGCACGAGTATGAAATGATCCACACAGGCTAAATGAATGCAATGAGAATAAATAATAACTTATCTTTGAGTTGGGCAAGTAATCCAGTGATTTGAAAGTAATTCGAATATTTCAATGCACTACTCAGATGATAGTAGTGCTGAATCCTAACTCACAGCCACAATCCAAGAATAATCCTTAAGCCATAATCATACACAAGTTTATAAATTTATCTAACAAGTATCAATTATAAGTTTTAAAGTATTTCACTCGTTATTTATTCCAAACTGGTACAGAGTTAATCCGGCTTATATTCAATTAGTTGTTGACTGGTCAAATACCAAAACAGAACTGCAATATCCATACAAGCAGGCTGAAGTAACAAAGGGTGGATTGAAAGGTAAAACATATAGGCAATAAAGGAGAAAACAGCTGCAAGAACAAATAACAATAATAAACTACTAGGTTCAAAGGGAATAAAAATAATAACAAACAAGCACAGGCACAAAGGCAAAGCAAAATAAAAAAAGGACAAAACAATAAAGGAGCAACTGGAGGAAAGAGGTATCAAAGGTTTTTGCAACCCACTTAAATTAATAATGTAAAACAACATAAATGCAAACATTATACAATATAAATGCAACATTATGGAAACATAAGAAAAACTATTAGATCATAAATAAAATTACAAAACAGAGCGGATCAAACAGAAATGATTTATTTCAGTACTGGGAGGGGCTTGGATGGACTTGGATGAGCTGTAATTAACTGATAGAGAGCATCAGCTTGAGATACCTCTTTGACAGTAATCACTTTACCATATCCCTTGTTATAAAATATCGTGCTTTCTTTTTTTTATTATTATCAGCAGATTAGACGCAAACACTTTATTTTCACATAATCTTTCTGGTATTTAAATTATAGAACACTCTTAGCAAGTAGCCTAAAAAAAAGCTCCATGGATCTTACTTGGACTTAACATCAAACGTGAAAATTTTTGCTATCAAACGGGGTTCCCTTGGAGATATAGACTTTTCAGCACCTGGTGTATATCTTATAATAATACGGTTTCAAAGTGTTTTCTCTCTTTGAAAATCATAGCCCCCCCCCAAAAAAAAAAGATACCTGAAATGCCCCCTTCCCCAGAAAATTCTCCGACGGGAAATCCATCCTGAAAAGTTAACCCCTTAGAAAATTCTCCCCCGTGGAGAAATTCCTTCCATGGAAAATTTCCCCAGCATAGTTTCCCCTACAGAAAATTGGCCTCTTCATTTTCCAAAACATGGCATCAGATCTTCATTTTGAGATGGCCATTCTGTTTAAAATAGCATAAAGATCAATTAGTTCGACAAACTCCATGGCAAGGGCTGTAAAATGTTCAAATTGCCCATTATTAAGAAATAAGGTTTTTATGGGAAGGGTAGTCATATAAACTTTCGAGGGGACAGATACCTCAAATGATTCGTCTTAAGGTCAAAACATATAAAATTTCATTGAGCTTTCACGAATGCACATGATTACTTCAAGGGAAGGGGTAGTAGGTGGTATTGAAATTTAATTTTTAATTTTTAAGGCTAAAAATACAATTTTTGGGAGTATTTCTGGTCTGTGCAATTATTACGAACGTAAAGAGGAACTTGAAACTCCAAAACTAGCAGAATTTATTCCCCATAGGAAGGGTTCGGCCCCTCCTTCTTCCCCAGCCTCCCTCTATCATTGAAATTCCGATCGTCGAAACTACGAAATATGCTTATTTGATCGAGAATCAAGAATTCGATTCCTTTTGTATAATTCTAAAGTGATTGGAGACCAACCAGCCACTGTCCTATAACTGTTTTTGATGTCAGGTCATTTTGTTACTCTTTTGGACATCTAGTCTACATTTTGAGGCATCAATTATATACTTTCTCTGTCGCTATTCAACTTCTGCGTGAAGGAGCATTTTCAATTGGGAGTGAATTATCCTGGGCTCCGCAATCCCTTGCTCTTTACGCTAAAGTTTTTAATTGTTTTAAAAAGCAGAATTGTGGCAAAGAGTCAAACTTTAGCGTAAAGAGCAAGGGATTGCGGAGGGGACAACCCATTTCATATACGGAGTAATTTCTGTTCGTTTTAAGTTTTAATGTCGCTCCTTACTTTCAGTTAAAAAAACTGTTTTTTTTTTTTAATTCCTGAACGTTATTGAATTAATGCATGTATGATCTTGGCTCTCCACACATAAATTATTAAAATGAAATTTGCATATTAATTCTTTTTTTGGCTAAATGGCTTTCTCTTAGTTTTGATCAGACGATTTTGAGAAATAAGCGATGGGGATAGCCTAGTTGCCCTGGAATGTTTTGGTTACATAAAAAGGCAACTATAAATTTTAATTTTTAACGAATGTTTCTATTAGTAAAAAATATACGTAACTTAAGAATTAGCTAACGTAACAAACTTTTATATTCTTAAATTTTTATTATGTACATGAGGGGGTTTGTACCCTCGTAAATACCTCGCTCTTTGTGCTAAATCGTAAGCTTTGTGCCAATTCTTTAAGAATGACCCCTGAATCCGAAAGGCCGTAGAATAAACAGTTGAAATTACTAAAAATACTTCAGCATAAAGAGCGAGGTATTTATCTCCTCCTAAATACCTCGCTCTTTATGCTAAAGTATTTTTAGAACCCCTCATATGCGTAATAATCTCTGTTCGTTTTAAGTTGCAATGCTACTCCTTACTTTCAATTGAAAAAACTTTTTCGTGTTTATTTCTTTATTGTTTTTTTTATAGTAATTTTAGAAAATCCTGCGCCCTTTTCATTGAATTTCTGTTCCCCCATGACATATTTCTCCAAGGAAAGATCCTCCCACATAGCTCCCTCCTATCAACCCCACCCCCAAAACCAAAAAAAAATCCCCTGAAAACGCTATACACTTCCCAGTAACCATTATTATATGTAAAACTGGCCGAAGTTTGTAACTTGCAGCCCCTCCCCCAGGGACTGTGGGGGAGTAAGTCATTCCCAAAGACATAGTTATTATAGTTTTTGACCATGCGGAACAAAATGGCTATCTCAAAATTTTGATCCGTTGGCTTTGGAGAAAAAATGAGCGTAAGAGGGCGCCTAGGTGCCTCCAATTTTTTGGTCACTGAAAAGGGCACTAAAACTTTTCATTTCCGTTAGCATGAGCCCTCTTGCGACATTCTAGGACCCCCTTGGTCGATACGATGACCCCTGGGAAAAAAAAAACAACATAAAAACACGCACCCGTGATTTGTCTTCTGGCAAAAAATACGAAATTCCACATTTTTGTAGAGAGGAGCTTGAAACTTCTATAACAGGGTTCTCTTATACGCCGAATCTGATGGTGTGATTTTCATTAAGATTCTATGACTTTTAGGGGCTGTTTGCCCCTATTTTCTAAAATAAGGCAAATTTTCTGAGGCTCGTAACTTTTTATGGGTAAGACTTAACTTGATTAAATTTATATATTTAGAATCAGCATTAAAATGCAATTCTTTTGATGTAGCTATTGATATGAAAACCCCATTTTTTAGAGTTCTGGTTGCTATTGAGCCGGGTCGCTCCTTACTACAGTTCGTTACCACGAACTGTTTGATGAGTGGATAACGAGCTTCTAAGTAATTTAACAGATTTAAAGTACTACCGAGGAAAGTTTAATAGTTTATGCTGATAAAAATCACGTCCATTTGATATGTAGCTTGAGCTAAAGCTCACTTTTCTGGATTTATACTTAGAATCATTAGTATCAGCGGAGGTTTTGTTTTTAGATTCTTACACCACATTACTACTGCCACTTGCCACATTCTCTTGTTGTTGTTTTTCTCAAACAAAACTATTTCGTAACTGGTTCTTAAGTAGTTTAATCAAATTTTCTTATTGTTGCGTTTTCAAGGACGACTAATGAATAACTAAGTTTTGTAACATTTCGTACACGATATATTGCCATTTGTATTTTTGAACATTAAAAATTGTACTCAATAATTATAGTAATGAAAAAAATAGGATTATCATCAAATAAAACTACTTTCATCAGTTTTGTTGTTTTTTTTTTTTTTTTTAAACCATTAAGTCATTACGAAATTGAAACTTCTAAAACTATGTTTGTTCTATTCGTTATGAAGGCTTTAGGCTTTTTATTTTTTGGCGAACAAATTACTGGCAAACAATGTTAGTCAACAATCGCAAGAATAGATATATTTATTAACAATGGTAGATCAGGAATGTCTTAATGGTAGATCAGGAATGTCCATAATTCGTATTGTTGATGAAAATAAACGGCAATGTTTTTCAAAATTAATTGAACATTATTTACTATTATAAATTAAATCTATGTTTACTCATGCAGTTTTTAAATAGTTATATCATTACGCTACTTATTAATAGTATAATATTGTTTTCATTACTACTATTTTTTACCTATATTATTATTACTTAATTTATTAAACAGTTTTACTCAAGTTGTTCTTACTACTTACATACCTTTTAAATCTATATATATAAAAATAAGTTGTCTGTCTGTGGATGTGTGGATGGATGTGTGGATGGATGTGTCAGGTGACGTCACCTGAAAAAACTGGATTAGGTGACGTCAAAACTGAAAAAACTAAAAAAAGGCAAAAACTACAAAAAAAACTAAAAACTAATAAAAAAAATAAAAAAGCTAAAAAACTAAAAAAACTATAAAGGTAAAAACCAATAAAAAACTAAAAAAAAAACTGAAAAAACTAAAAAAAGGCAAAAACTACAAAAAAAAACTAAAAACTAATAAAAAAAGTAAAAAAGCTAAAAAACTAAAAAAACTAAAAAAACTAGGAAACAGGGGGATAACCTGACAATCTATTTATATGCAAAGACAATGGGACAGCAAAGAATGTTGTATATTCGCAAGTTTTACGTAGTTAAAACCATATATATATATATATATCTATATTCACAGGTGGGACATAGGGACACAACTACAATGGCGCGTAACTATTATGGCGCGTAACGACTTACGCGCGCGGGGGGGCTTGGGGGGGGCGCGAAGCGCCCCCACCAACTAGGTGTTGGGGTGGCGCGAAGCGCCACCCCAACAGCTAGTGTTTAATAAAATTCTGAATGTTTCAGTCAAATGAAAAAAATTTCTTTGGTGCCATTTAGGGGGATAGGGGATTATAAGTCAAAAGAAAGTACCCTTTTATGCCTTATCGAACAGTTTGTCGTAATGAACTGTAGCCCGGCTCAATAGTAACCAAAACTCAAAAAAATAGAATTTTGATACCAATAGTTACATCAAAATAATTTAATTTTAATGCTGATTTTAAATATACGGGTTTCATCAAGATTAGTTATACCCATCAAAAGTTACGAGCCTGAGAAAATTTACCTCATTTTAGAGAATAGGGAGAAACAGCCCTTAAAAGTCAAATCACACCATCAGATTCAGCATATCAGAGAACCCTATTGTAGAAGTTTCGAGCTCTTATCTACAATTACATAAAAAAAACTAGTTTTTTTATCTGAAAGTAAGGAGCGACATTCAAACTTAAAACTAACAGAAATTACTCCGTATATGAAATGGATTGTCCCCTCCGCAATCCCTCGCTCTTTACGCTAAAGCTTTTAATTGTTTTAAAAAGCAGAATTGTGGCAAAGAGTCAAACTTTAGCGTAAAGAGCGAGGGATTGCGGAGGGGAAAATCCATTTCATATACAGAGTAATATCTGTTCGTTTTAAGTTTTAATGTCGTTCCTTACTTTCAGTTAAAAAAAACTAGTTTTTTTATGTAATTTCTGAACGTTTTTGAATTAATGCATGTTTGAATTTGACTCTCCACACGTAAATTATTAAAATGAAATTTGCATATTAATTCCTATTTTGGCTAAATGGCTTTCTCTTAGTTTTGATCAGAGGATTTTGAGAAATAAGGGATGGGGAAGGAGGCCTAGTTGCCATGCAATTTTTCGATTACATAAAAAGGCAACTATTAATTTTAATTTTTAACCAATTTTTTATTAGCAAAAAATAAACATAACTTTAGAATTAACTTACGTAACAAACTTTTATATTCTTTAATTTTTATTATGTATATGAGGGGGTTTGTACCCTCGTTAATACCTCGTTTTTTACTCTAAATCGTAAGTTTTGTCCCAATTCTTAAAGAATGACCCCTGAATCAGAAAGGCCGTAGAATAAATAGTTGTAATTACTAAAAATATTATAGCATAAAGAGCGAGGTATTTATCTCCTCCTAAATACCTCTCTCTTTGTGCTAAAGTATTTTTAGAGCCCCTCATATGCGTAATAATCTCTGCTCGTTTTAAGTTTCAATGCTACCCTTTTCTTTCAATTGAAAAAAACTTTTCCATGTTTATTTTTTCATTTTTTTTTATAGTGATTTTAGAGAATCCTGCGCCCTTTTCATTGAATTTCTGTTCCCCTATGACTTATTTCTCCAAGGAAAGATCCTCCCACATAGCCCCCTCCCCTCAACCCCACCCCCAAAACCGAGAAAAAATCCCCTGAAAACGACTGTACACTTCCCAATAACCATTATTATATGTAAACACTGGTCGAAGTTTGTAACTTGCAGCCCCTCCCCCAGGGACTGTGGGGGAGTAAGTCATTCCCAAAGACACAGTTATTAAAGTTTTTGGCTATGCGGAACAAAATGGCTATCTCAAAATTTTGATCCTTCGACTTTGGAGAAAAAATGAGCGTGGGAGGGGGCCTAGGTGCCCTCCAATTTTTTCGGTCACTTAAAAAGGGCACTAGAACTTTTCATTTCCGTTAGAATGAGCCCTCTTGCGACATTCTAGGACCACTTGGTCGATATGATGACCCCTGGGAAAAAAAAAACAAACGAACAAATAAACACGCACCCGTGATTTGTCTTCGGGCAAAAAATACGAAATTCCACATTTTTGTAGATAGGAGCTTGAAAATGTTGCTATAGGGTTCTCTAATACGCCAAATGCGATGGTGTGATTTTCATTAAGATTCTGTGACTTTTAGGGGGTGTTTTTCCCTATTTTTTAAAATAAGGTAAATTTTTTCAGGGTCGTAACTTTTGATGACAAAGACTAAATTTGATGAAACTTATATATTTAAAATCAGCATAAAAATCTGATTCTTTTTATTTATATTTTAGCATCAAAATTCCGGTTTTTAGAGCTTCGTTTACTATTGAGCCGGGTCGCTCCTTACTACAGTTCGTTACCACGAACTGTTTGAAACCGTGGAATTTTGCATTTTTACCATAAGAAAAATCACGGATAAGTGTTTTTTTTTCCCAGGGGTGATCGTATCGACTCAGTGGTCGTAGGATGTCTCAAGAGGACTCATTCTAACGGAAACTAAAAGCTCTAGTGTCCTTTTTAAGTGACCAAACAATCGGAGGGCACCTAGACCCCCTCCCATGCTCATTTTTCCCAAAAGTCACCAAATCAAAGTTCTGAGATAGCCATTTTATTCACCATAGTCGAAAAACTTAATAATTATGTCTTTGGTGACGACTTACTCCCCCACAATCCCGTGGGAGGGTCTGCAATTTACAACCTTTGAACTCTGTTTACGTATAGTTATGGCTATTGGGAAGTTATAGACGTTTTTAGGGGGGAGAGGAGGGAGAAGTTGATGTCGGGGGGGTTACGTAGAAAGATTTTTCCATTGAGGAATTTGTCATGGGGGAAGAGAATTTCAATGAAGGGGGCGCAGAATTTTCTAGCATTATTTACAAAAGAACAATGGAAAAACAAATATAAAAAGTTTTTTAAACTGAAAGTTAGGAGCATCATTAAAACTTAAAGCAAACAGAAATTATAACGCATATGAGGGGTTTAAATCCTCGTAATACCACTACGCTAAAGTATTTTTAGTAATTTCAACTATTTATTCTACGTCCTCTGTGATTCAAGGGTCATTCTTAACCAATTGGGAAAAAATTTAAGCTTTAGTGTAAAAAGCGAGGCATTGACGAGGGGGTGAACTCCCTCATATACGCAATAAAAACATACGAAGATGTAGGTTTTTTACGTAAG
Source organism: Artemia franciscana (assembly GCF_032884065.1). Classification (NCBI taxonomy): domain Eukaryota; kingdom Metazoa; phylum Arthropoda; class Branchiopoda; order Anostraca; family Artemiidae; genus Artemia; species Artemia franciscana. The sequence continues at coordinate 21,177,547 of NC_088865.1, read as the reverse complement.
TTAATTCGTAAGTTACATATATATTTTACTAATGAAAACGTTCGTAAGAAATTAAAAGTTTTAGTGGCCTTTTAAGCATTAAAATAATTAGAGGGCAACTAGGCCTACTCCCTCGCTCCTTTCTTTTCACAAAATCTTCCAATTAAAACTATGAGAACATCATTTAGCTGAGAAAAAATTAATATGCAAATTTCTTTTTAATTATTTATGTGTAGAGAGCCAAGATCAAAACATGCATGAATTCAAAAAGGTCCAGAAATTAAATAAAATAAAACAAGTTTTTTTTAAACTAAAAGTAAGGAGTGACATTAAAACAAACAGAAATTACTCCGTAAATGAAAGGGGCTTTTCCTCCTCAACGCCCCGCTCTTTACGCTAAAGTTTGACTCTTTCTCTTAACTCTACTTCTTAAAATAGTAAGAAACTTTAGTGTAAAGAGCGGGGCGTTGATGAGGAAGCAGCCCCTTTCATATATGGAGTAAATTATGCTCGTTTCAAGTTTTAATGTCGCTCCTTACTTTTAGTTAAAAAAAAACTTGTTCTTCTATTTTATTTTACATAAGAGGTCAAGCTAATATTGAAATGGTTTTTGCCTTAATGCAGAGTAATAGTTATTTTCTTTTTTAAATCATAAGAGCAAAATCTGTTCCTCCTCCATGATATTAATCCTTGAAATTTACCGCTCAATAGCCAAGAACTTTGAAGAACAATGGTTCAGGTTTGGTTCTTCTTTAAGACGTTGCTATTATATTCTCAAGGACAATATACCAATTACAAAATAAGGTTTCTAACAATTCGTACATGACATATTGCCCTTGCTCATTGCGTACATAAAAAATTATAGCTGATAATAATAGTAATAAAAAAAAGAACTAGTTTCACCGGTGTTTTTTTTTTTTTTTTTTTTTTTTTTTTTTTTTTTTTTTTTTTTTTTTTTTTTTTTTTTTTTTTTAATCCATTGCGGATTTGAAAGCTACAGAACTAGAAACTAGTATTGTTTACATTCTCTATGAAGGCTATAGGCCATTCCTGGTGAACAAATCGCAGGCAAACAATGTTGAATAATAATCGCAAGAACGGATTTGAGTGTTTACAATTGTAGATCAAAAATACTTTTTGCGCGAGCATAAATTTTCATTTTTACAGAAAATAAACGGCATTGTTTTTAAAATCTGAAATTTGAATATCTGAAATAAAAATGAAAATTTTGGACTATTTCCAATAAAACCAATGATGGTTCCTGCAGTTTTTACTTGTTTTATTGTTATGCTATTTACTAGTAATGTAGCAATACGCCGGTACATGGGAAAACTCTGAGCAAAGATTTTTTCTGCTTGCTTTACAATTATGCGATTTCTTTTCTGGATGATGCTTCACATGCCTGAATAAACTGAAATTGAAAGCAAATATTTTTCTACATACTACACATTTCTAAGGCTTTTCTTCTGTATGAATTATAATATGGATGGATAATGTAAAAACCAGAGAAAAGATTTTTCTTTATATTTCATATTTATAAGCGCTTTTCACGAATGTATTCTTTCATGTTAACATAGACCAGAAGCATTAGAGAAAACTTTTTGGTATATATGGTGTACTTTTTCAGTTTTTCACTTGTATATTTCTGTTGGTCTTGAATTAAACCGATGTGGTAGAAATTGTTTAATTATATATGAAATCTCAAACGTGTGGGTACGTGTGGAACTATCTAAAATTTGATTTGAAAGGAACGATAAAAATATAAAGTAGTATTTAGATAAATTGGATATGTGCGGATTCGGTTGTTAGGGGTCCTGAAAGAGAATTATCAGAGAATATGACAGTAATTAATGTAAGGGATGAGGCAAATATAGTTACCTAAGTTTCCAAAGTATATCTGTATGCCATAAAAATAATATTAGAGATAAAAAAATGAGGTTCATAGGGACTGAGTAAAATACAGCATGGGATATGAGCAGTTTTATGGCTCTTGTTGCTATGATGAGATGTGGGATATCACTCATATTTTGAAGGGATGAGTGCTCTCTAGGGCCTATTTACAAGTCATAGTAATAAATGCTTCTTTCGTGAAAATTTTGTATCTATATCTAGGAATATCTGTGTCTCATGAATTATAAGACATTTGAAAGCATTCTTTCAAAATTATATAATTTTACCCTTCCATACGGTTCGAGAAACCAAACCAAATACTTGGAAAACAATAGATTTTTCGATTATCTTAGTTCTATGACTCTCTACCTAAGTTCTTCTGACCAGCAAATATCGCTTCGACGGATGATAGATAGACTTTTCTATTAAAAAATTAACTGACATCATTTTAATACAATTCTAATAAGGGCTTATGCCAGATTTGCCTCTCACTCAATCGGAGTATCTGTCTTGGCATTTTTCTACAATCAGCCATAGATTGGTACCCACAACTGCTGGATTTAACATCAATGGCCAAGGCATGGCTAATTGTGGAAAAAGTCAACTCAAATAGTCTGATTGAGTGATAGGCAAATCTGGCATAAGGTCTTTTTAGGATCGTATAAAAATGATGATTCTTCGTATAAAAAAAAAATATGATTTTTTTTTACAGGAAGAATGAATGCAATCATCGATTTCACCAGAAGGAGAATATACTAGAAACAGTTTTATTATATATGAAAATTAGAGAACACAAAAAAAACATAGAAGCTTGCAGAACGGGATTAGGGGTCAATCTCATATTGCCTGTTACGTTTTCATACGTTTTACATTCTTTGTTTTTACAGATAGAGTGAATACAATCATTAATTTCACTAGAAAGGGAATACACTAGAAATAGTTTTATTTGTAAATCTTCATTAGTAATGATTTATCGTTTTAACCACAATAGGATAAAATATAAAATACTTGTATTTGCTGGAATGTGTTTACATTTCGAAGAAGGGTTATTGATAAACTGAAAGCTTGAAATTACTTTTGCATAAGGACAAGAGATATATTTCTTTATTAATTTAAAGAGAATAATCTCCAAAACTGAGAAAAAATTCTTGGATTGGGTATGTTCTCAGTGATGGTATTTAAAATTTGAGTTAAGAAAGAAATTAATTTTGTTGGATGTAATTGAAGTTTTGCAGGGTTTTCACCGGGGGTCCCATAGGAAATGTGTAGTATTAGCTCTATAATGCCGAAAAGAAAAGTGTTTTATAGTATGGGAATAAAATGTTGGGGAAGAACAAATTTAAGTGTCAGTTTTCCAGGTATATTCAAGCATTATGTAAATAAAATTAGAGAATACAAAAAAAAACATCGCAGCTTGCATAGCGGAATTAGGGCTCAATCTCATTTTGCCTGTTATGTTTTCATACATTTTACATTCTTTCTTTTTACAGGTAGAGTGAATACAGTCATTGAATTTACTAGAAAGGGAATACACTAGAAATATCAGTGATGGCAAATTTTGACAGAAAATGTTAAGAATCGCTCTGTTCGTTTTTCAAATTATGCCTAAAAATTTGGCTCACCATTTATAAGAATATACCCCCTACTGACGGGAAACTCCTACGTGGAAATTTCACTTAACTTAAACTGCAATCCTCCCCATCAGATTCCCTCCAGACAGTTGCGTCCTCACTGGAAATCCCCCTCCCTGTAAAACTCCTTGCGGACGATTCAGCCTGAAAATACTCCTTAACATTAATATTTTCTGGTAATCCACCGTACATGAAAAATTCAAAACTTAATTTGAATATTAAATTTGGCTGATTTATTTCATATATTAAAGATTGCTCCCTCCAAATAACCAAATAGTAGCGAAGACCTCACTGCCTTTCCATTACCAACACCAAGAACAAGAAGAACAATAGGGAGTTTCTCAAGACAGTAGGAAACAAATTAGAATGAATATTTTGGCCCTATGTTCAAGGATCTCCCTCAGCAATAGAAAAATATATAAGATGAAATAATTTAAAGGAGGATAAAATCAATAAAACTGAAATGAAAAGTTTTTTAAAACAGTCCCAGCATCCTTAACTGAGCAAAGTCAAACAGTTTGTGGTAACAAACTCTTTTAAGGAACGACCCGGCTTAATAGTAACCGAAACTCTAAAAAAGGAATATGATGCCAATAGTTACATCAAAATAATTGCAATTGAATGCTGATTTTAAATATATGAGTTTCATCAAGTTTAATCCTACCCATCAAAAGTTATAAGCCTCAGAAAATTTGCCTTATTTTCAAAAATAGGGGGAGAACCTCCTAACTGTCATAAAATCTTTCACCAGATTTAGCATATCATAGAACCCTATTGTAGAAGTTTTAAGTTCCTATCTACAAAATAGGGAATTTTATATTTTTCCAGTATACAGATCACGGATGCGTGTTTATTTGTTAGTTTTTGTGTTTATTTTTTCCCAAGGGTGATAGTATCGACGAAAACTTCAGAAATTAAATAAAAAGCAAGTTATTTATTGTTGTTAAGTTTATTATTGTTTTTATTTATTATTATTATTATTATTATTATTATTATTATTATTAAGCTTATTATTGCTTTAAAAAGTGGAGTTTTGAGAAAGAATTTAGCATAAAGAGCGAGGTGTTGCAGAGGGGACAACCCCTCTCATACAGGGAATAATTTCTGTTCGTCTTAATTTTCAATATCGCTCCGTACTTGCAGTTAAAAACTGTTGTTTTTTTTAATTTAATTCAACCAGGACTGACAAATAAATTGTGATGAAACGAGGCAATTCATTGAAATAAAAGAGAATGACTTAAAAACACATTTTTAATGCTAGCCTTGCATTTTTGGCTGTTGATCTCATAGGTATGTTTATGACAGGTTCTGTGTTAACATCGTTGGTGTTTTTTATCTTTCTTTTTTCTTTTATCTTTTTTTTTAATCTTTCCTGAGGTCATTTTTAATTAAATTTGTGTATAGCGCATTTAGTGAATATTCTCCCAATTCCCTATTTAAGGAAATATTACTATTTATCTCAAGTCTGATTTCAATTGCTTCTCGAACTACTTGCCTTATGCCTAGGTCACTGCTAATAAAGGTAGATTCTTCAAAAAGTATTTTGTGGCTAGGATTTTCAAAAACATGACTGCTTAAAGCAGAATCAAAAGAAACAGAAGTAATATTAGAATTCAGAGCTTTGGTCATGCCATCCTTATGCTGTTGTAGGCATTTTTCGAAATTCTGGTCGGTTCTCCCTATATAGAATCAAACAGTTCGTGGTAACGAACTGTAGTAAGGAGCGACCCGGCTCAATAGTAACCAAAACTCTATAAAACTGAATTTTGATATCAATAGTTACATCAAAAGAATTGCATTTTAATGCTGATTTTAAACATATAAATTTCATCAAGTTTAGACTTACCCATCAAAAGTTACTAGCCTGAGAAAAACTATATAGGGTGAAACACCCCCTAAAAGTCATAGAATCTTAATGAAAATCACACCATCAGATTCAGTGTATCAGAGAACCCAAATGTACAAGTTCCAAGATCCTATCTACAAAAATGTGGAATTTTGTATTTTTTGCCAGAAGACAAATCACGGATGCGTGTTTATTTATTTGTTTGTTTGTTTTTTTTTTCTTTTTCCAAGGGGTGACCGTATCGACCCAGTGGTCCTAGAATTTTGCGAGAGGGCTCATTCGAACGGAAATGAAAAGTTCTAGTGCCCTTTTTAAGTGACCAGAAAAATCGGAGGGCACCTAGGTCCCCTCCCACCCTCATTTTTTTCCCGAAGTAGTCGGGTCAAAATTCTAAGATAACCATTTTATTCAGCATAGTCGAAAACCTTATAACTATGTCTTTGGGGACGATTTACTCCCCAACAGTCCCCGTGGGAGGGGCTGCAAGCTGCAAATTTTGACCAGTGTTTGCATATATTAATGGTTATTGGGAAATGTAGATTCGTTTTCAGGGGGATTTTTTGGTTGGAAGGGGGGGTTGAGAAGAGGGGGCTATGTTGGGGAAAATTTTCCATGGAGGAATTTGTCGTGGGGGAGAAGATTTTCATAAAGGGGGTACAGCATTTTCTAGCATTATTTAAAAAAAAAAACAATGAGAAAATAAATATGAAAAAGTTTTTTTTTAACTGGAAATATGGACTAGCATTAAAACTTAAAACGAACAGAAAATATTACGCATATAAGGGGTTCACCTCCTCCTAATACCTCACTCTTTACGCTAAAGGGTTTTTAGTAATTTCAACTATTTATTCTACGGCCTTTGTGATTCAGGGGACAAAATTTAAGCTTTAATGCAAAGAGTTATTGGCGAGGTATTGACGAGTGGGCTAACCTTCTCATATACGTAATAAAAACATACGAACATAGCAGTTTATTGCGTAAGCTAATTCGTAAGTTACGTATATCTTTAATAATGAAAACGTTAGTAAAAACTAAAAGTTCTAGTTGCCTTTTTAAGTACCCAAAAAATTGGAGAGCAACTGGGCCTCCTTCCCCTCCTTTTTTTCGCAAAATCATTCGATCAAAACTATGGGAAAGCCATTTAGCCAAATAAATAAATATGCAAATTTTGCTTTAATCATTCATCTGCGGAGAGCCGAAATCAAAACATGGATTAACTAAAAAACGTTCAGAAATTAAATAAAAAAACAAGTTTTTTTAACTGAAAGTAAGGAGTGACATTAAAACTTAAAACTAACAGAAATTACCCCGTATATGAAAGGGGCTGCTCCTTCTTCAACACCCTGCTCTTTACGCTAAAGTTTTTACTGATTTTTGATTTTTCCTCTTAAATTGCTGGTACATTTTCTAATATTTGATTTATGAGCCGCCCCGATATCTTCCATCCTAATTTTATGTCAGATCAAACATTTAAAGGGTAAATGAGCCAACATAATGGATGGGAGATATTTTTCTTAAATTTTTCTGTGGTCAATTTGAGGATATTATTGTTTACCCTTACTGAGAAAATACCCGATTCAGGAAATTTTTCTCAATTTCAGATATTATCCGCTTTAAAATAATGCACAAATATATCTCTTGCACTTATGCAATAGTAATTTCAAGTTTTTAGTTTATCAATAACTCTTCTTCGATATGCAAACACACTCGAGAAAATATTAATATTTTATATTTTATGCTAATGTGGTTAACAACGATGATTCAATACTAATTAAGATTTACAAATAAAACTGTTTCTAGTGTATTCCCTTCCTAGTGAAATCAATGATTGTATTCACTCTACCTGTAAAAACAAAAGAATGTAAAACGTATGAAAAACTAACAGGCAAAACAAGACTGAGCCCTAATTCCGCTATATAAAGTTTCATATTTTTTTTGTATTCTTTGATTTTATTTACGTAATGTTTGAATATACCAGGAAACCTGACACTTAATATGTTCTTCCCCGACATTTTTCTCTTAATATATGACACTTTTCTTTTCAACTCTATACAACTAATGCTACATATTTCCCATGGGACCCCCGGTAAAGACCCTGCAAAACTTCAATTAGCCTACATCCAACATAATTAATTTCTTTCTAAACTTTAATTATAAATATAAATTATAGCTTCCTTGGACACCCCTAACCCAACTAAATCAATACTATTAAAGATTTGAAAATTAAACTATTTCTAGTATTATCTCTTTCTGGTGAAGTCGATGATTGCATTCATTCTTCCTGTAAAAAGAATCACTTTTTTTTTTATGCGAATAATCATCATTTTTATACGATCCTAAAACGACCTTATGCCAGATTTGCCTCTCACTCAATCAGACTATTTGAGTTCATATGTATATTTAGATCTAAAAATAGCTAGCCACCTCTCTAATATCATTAACGCAGATTTATACTCTTTCCATGCATCACTTTGATCCTCAACTGTAATTTTTTATCCTTAATTTCATGGCTTTTTTAAATATATTTCATTGCTTAGACACTTCATTCTTTCAGTACACTTAACAGACGAATCCACACATATCCACTCTATCTAAATACTACTCTATATTTTATCTTTCTTTTCTGATAAGATTTTATGTATTCCCTCACATACCGACATGTATGAGATTTCATATATGATAAAACAATTTCCACCATATCGGGTTTAATTCAAAATCAATTGACACATACAAGGGAAAAACCGCAAAATAGCACCGTATAGCTTCTTAAACTTTTGTAATTCCCGACCCCATTTATGATTGCGAATTTCTTAACGACCCCAACGAATAAAAAATAAAAATAAATTACTATTTTTTGTTGATATATTTATTAGGTAACAACATACATATGCATATGAAAACATGTAAATTTAGAATTCGGTTTGAAATATATAAAAATCTAAAATTGAAATATGTACAAAATGTTATAAAAATGTTTTTATTACAGTTTCAAAAACAAAGTGGATTCTGACCATCTTAATTCTCTCAAATATATCCAAGTCATTGCGTGGTAAATATTAAATAAAAGTTTAAGTTAAAAATTTAATGAGATGGATGTGCCTGTTTTCTTATGGCATAACAAATCAAATCTTGGTGTAATGTTTGAAACTGCTGGATGTAAGACCTCTTCAACATTTTTATCGCTGAACGATATTGGGACTTAATGTGTGTTAGAGCTGAGGAAGTAACTTCACATAATAACGTGGTGTTGAATGGCAGAAGTACATTTAACACCATATCGGCGATTGTGGGAAATTCAGTTCTAGTTCCGATATAGAATTCAGTCAAGGGCTTTTTTTCTTGAATTGTACTTTTAAGTTTGAGTCACACGAAAGCTCAGCAAATTCCTCTTGAGCTTTAAGTGGCAGATGATCAATCTCACTTAAGCCAATCCAAAATGGCTTTTGAATCCAAACTATTTTTTGTAAATCAATATTTAATATAAATTATGTCCGGAACTGTATTTCTAGTGCTTTTAAGTGATCTACAATAGTTTTTTCAATACAAGTTTTATGATGAATTTTCTCAATTACCAAATTGTCGACGCTGGAAAACATCTCGAACGAATTTTTTTCGATCCTACTTTTCCAAATGCTGATCTTTTTAATAACACTTTTAATTTTATCGTTTGAAGTAAATATATCGCAATTTTTTCCTAGAAGAGACAAGTTAAGATCGTTTAACTTGGCAAAAATATCTGACATATAACACAGCTTGGATAGCCACAGCTCATTTTGAAAAAAAACCCAGCAAATTCACATTTTCGTTCAGTTAAAAATATTTCGATCTCGTCCTTTAATAACAATTAAATAAAAAAAAACATTTTTTTTTAACTGAAAGTAAGGAGCGATATTAAAACTTAAAAAGAAGAGAAATTCCTTTGTATATGAAAGGGGCTGGTTCCTCCTCAAAACCCCGCTCTTTACGCTAAAGTTTGACACTTTCTCTCAACTCTACTTTTTAAAACAGTAAAAGACTTTAGCGTAAAGAGCGGGGCGTTGAGGAGAGACCAGCCCCTTTCATATACGAGGTAATTTCTGTTCGTTTTAAGTTTTAATGTCGGTCCTTACTTTCAGTTAAAAAACTTATTTTTTTTATTTAATATCTGAACGTTTTTGAATTAATGCATGTTTTGATTTTGGCTCTCCACATACAATTAATTAAAACGAAATTTGCATATTTATTTTTTGGTTAAATGGCTTCCTCATAGTTTTTATCGAATGAGTCTGGGAAAAAAGGAGCGATGGAAGAGGCCTAGTCTCCCCCCCCCCCGCAGTTTTTAGGTAACTTTAAAGGCAACTAGAACATTTAATTTTTTACAAACGTTTTTATTAGTAAACGATATACGTAACTTACGAATTAGTTTACGTAACGAACTTTTGTACTCGTATATTTTTATTACGTATATGAGGGAGTTTATCCCCTCAGCAGTACCTCGCTATTTACAACAAAGCTTAAGTTTTGTCCCAATTCCCCTGAATCACAGAATGACCCCTGAATCACAAAGGCCGTAGAATAAATAGTTGAAATTACTGAAAATATTTTGGCGTAAAGAGTGAGGTATTGAGGAGGGGACGAATCCCCTCATTTGCGTAGTAATTTTTGTTCGTTTTAATGCTGCTCCTTACTTTCAGATGAAAAAACTTTTTCATATTAATTTTTTTATTGTTTTTTTTAACTAATGCTAGAAAATCCTGCACTCCCTTCATGGAAATTTTCTTCCCCCATGACAAATTACTCCATGGAAAGCTCCCCCAACATACCCCCCTCTTCTCAACAACTCTCCCCCCAACCACAAAAATCCGTCTGAAAACGTCTGTACACTTCCCAATTATCATTACTATATGTGAGCAAAGGTCGAAGTTTATAACTTGTAGCCCCTCCCACGGGCACTGTGGGGGATTAAATCGTCCTCAAAGACATAGTTATAAGGTTTTTCGACTATGCTGAATAGCATGGCTATTTCAGAATTTCGATCCAATGATTTTGGAAAGATGATTAGCGTGGGAGGGGGCCTAGGTGCCCTCCATATTTATGGTTACTTAAAAAGGGCACTAGAACCTTTTATTTCCGTTAGAATGAGCCCTCTTGCAACATTCTAGGACCACTGGGTCGATATGATCACCCCTGGGGGGGGGGGGAGAACAAAAAAACAAACAAATAAACACGCATCCGTGATCTGCCTTCTGGCAAAAAATATAAAATTCCACATTTTTGTAGATAGGAGCTTAAAACTTCTACAGTATCGTTCTTTGATACGCTGAATCTGATGGTGTGATTTTCGTTAAGATTCTATGACTTTTAGGGGGTGTTTCCCCTATTTTCTTAAATAAGCCAAATTTTCTCAGGCTCATAACTTTTGATGGGTAAGACTAAACTTGATTAAACTTATACATTTAAAATCAGCATTAAAATCCAATTCTTTTGATGTAGCTATTCCTAACAAAATTCCGTTTTTTAGAGTTTTGGTTTCTATTGAGCCGGGTCGCTCCTTACTACAATTTCGTTACCACGAACTGTTTGATATTTTTTTTTAACCTTGACCTCTTGACAACCATCTTACTTTGCATGTAATAACAAAATTGCCTAGTTGGAATCCGTATCCTTACAGAGATTTGAAAATAAGCGACTGTCAAGGGCATGGCTCTTAATAAAATTTATGAAATTAACAGCATCCTGAAGCACATCGTTCAATTCTGGTGATATCAATCAATTAACCCTTTCATGCCTGTGGTCACCATACGGATACCGCTCGCCTCCTATTTTTTTTCTCTCGACTCGACAAAGTCACAACCGTGATTTCTTTTCCACTAGATAGCGCTTGCTTGACTCTGTCGCGTTTGAATTTATTGTCCCTCAACCTTTACCGGAGCGGTCGAGCGAGCGTCCAAGTTTAGACAAAACATAAAATGTCGAAAAAGAGGAAAGGTGCAGATTTCGACCTCGATGATCTGGACGTTTCTGGTAAGTTCAGAGCCTGATTATGATCTTATTTTGTAGCTAAGAATGCGTTCTTTCGAATGAGATATCACTAGTCTAATTCTGAGCTGTAGTTTAGCCGCAAACAAGGTTGCTAACGATCGGTTACCAAATGGTCACGTCAGGCATTCAGTGCCAAACCATACCTAGGCAGATTTGTACAGCAAACGAGGCAGAAAGTCCTTTTTATGATCGGGAATAGGCACATTTTCTTTCTGTTCCTCATTTTTACTGAAACAAGGGTAAAAAAGCTATTTTGTGGGATGCCTCAGGCAAGTGTTGAGGCCAATGGGCTATTTTATTGCAATATACTATTATTATTGTTGTTATTAAGTGATGCACTTACCTTGAATTTCTTTTCAGCTGATCCAAGCACGAGCTCTGACTCCATGAGAGGTCATGGTCCCAAGCCCTTGGAAGAGAGACTGATCAAGGAAAGAAGTAGAAGAGTTACCAAGAAAATGACTGCAGAAGAAGCAGCAAGGCTTTTATTCATACCTGATTGTGATTCAGATATCGATATCTCTTCCGACGACGACGACCCAAACTGGGCACCAGACAATCCAGATCAAGAATTTCAGCCTTTACGTTCTCTCAACTGTTAGGGCAATGAAGACGGAAGAGATGAAGAGGATATCGACCACACAGACCACATCCCCTTAGCAATGCTTGGCAGGTTCGAGTTAGACAATGGCGACGACACGGATCAATTCGATTTGCCTCTCCCGGGATTGAATGATACAACAGCGTCAAACAGTTCTTCAAGCACATCATCAGCACCACTGTCAGCTTCTTCTGCAACACAGTCAGCAACAGTTACTGCACCTGTGGAACCCTTTGTCCTTACAAGAGCTCAAAAAAATGCTCCTTCCCAAGCAGTAGCCGGTCTAGTAACTCCAACTGATGCTCCTCAGGTCACGGCAAAACCAGTAGCAAAAAAGAAGGTAGCGAAGGAGGCAAAGCAATACAAGTGGATAAAAACGGAGCCCGAACCTCGAAATATTACATGGAAGGGTTCTATGCCACACTATGACGAGGTACAAACGCCCCTTGATCTCTTCCGAATGTTTATCACAGAAGATATTCTTTCAAACATTGTAGACCAAACGAATCTGAATGCCATGAGAAAGAAGAATCTTGCTCTGAAACTTTCCCTTCAAGAGCTGCGCAGATTTCTTGGAGTTCAAATGCTTATGAGCCTTCTCAAACTTCCGGCTATTAGAATGTACTGGGAGAATGGAATACGATATTCCCCGGTGGCTGATACCATGAGCAGAGATAGGTTCATCAGCTTGAGGTCTTTTTTCCACATTTGCGATGACACCTTAATGATACCGAAAGGGGAGGTTGGTCATGATAAACTGTTCAAGATCAGAAGACTATACGACGCATTCAGGGAGAATCTGAAAAAAATAGACCCTGAAGAGATCCAAAGTATTGACGAACAGATGATCCCATTTAAAGGAACAATTGGATTTCGACAGTACTTGAAGGACAAGCCCCACTCGAGGGGTGTAAAGGTTTTCACGAGAGCCGGCATCAGTGGAATAGTGTATGACATAGAGATATATACAGGAAAAGGAGCTGTTGAAATTTCTGAACTTGGCCAAGGTACTGACGTTGTCCTTCGGCTTGTAGAAAATCTGCCAAGGTTCATGAACTTCAAGTTGTTCTTTGATAACTTCTATACTGGCATCGATCTCATTCAAAGCTCCGGGTTGAATATGGCATCGAGTCATGTGGTACGATACGCAGCAACAGAATGAGGGGCGCTGTTCTAGATACCGACGCCAACATGAAGAAGAAAGGACGAGGGTCAGTGGACTTCCGTTTTGAAAGACATTCAGAAGTATCGGTAGTAAAATGGTATGACAACAAACCAGTCCATTTGGCTTCTTCATACTGTGCAGTCACCCCAATTGATAAGTGTCAGAGATGGGATGGCACAACACGGAAATACGTCGAAGTTGATCGCCCCCGAATCGTCTGTGACTACAACAAATCAATGGGGGGCGTAGATCTTGCTGACATGTTCCTGGAGCTTTACAGGGCTGACATTTGCTCTAAGAAATGGTATATGAGGATTGTTTACTACTTCTTTGACATGGCTGTGAACAACGCCTGGCTGATACACCGCCGACAGTGTAAGCAGATCAATGTTCAGCACATGTCTCTGCTGTACTTCAAAATGGACATTGCTCGTGGGTTGGTTCTTACTGGCGTATCTCAAAGTCCTCGAGTTGGAAGACCATCCTTATCAGTGATCAAGCGCAATACGACTACCTCGCGAGACGGGATGCCTTCGGAATCAGTGAGGTTTGACCAGACCTCGCATTTTCCGGATACGACTGAAAAGGGAAGGTGTCGCTATGAGAAGTGCGTTAGGGGTGGAACCAGTCGAATCATGTGTTCGAAGTGCAAAGTTCGACTGTGCTTGAACTCAGATCGCAACTGTTTCACAAATTTTCACCTAAAATAGTATCTGTATATACCTGACGTGACCATATGGTAACCATTCACATTTTGGATATGGAATGAAATAAAAATTTAAAAAAATAAACCTTTTCTAGTTGAACCTCCAGGATCACTCTCTGCTATTTTCAGAATTTTTACGCAACTCCTTCTTGGTTCAGGTCTGAAAGGGTTAAGAAGCGCCCAAAGGATTTTTACATGCCGGGACTGTAAGGTCCCGTCAGTCGCGAAAGAGTTAAACTGACTAATTTGGAAACATGCACTTCGATCACAATCATACAATGGCTAAATGAAAATAACACGAAATGCTTATATAGTTTCTTCGAAATAACACTATAACAATATAGAAATTTTGTTGATAAGATTCATCAGGATTATTTCAGTTTTAAGAGATTGACAAAAATAAATCTACATTTTTTATAAATCTCTATAACATCTTTTGATTCACAGTAAATTTATACAAGATATTAAAATGATCGGAATGGAAATGATCAGAATAGAAATTCTTGTTAGGAAACAGTCTTTCCGAACAAGAAGATTTTATGATATATTTATCTACGATGATTGTTATTTTTCTTTATAAAGATAATTTTTTAAGTTAAAAAACATTTTTTTTAAAGTGTATTTTTATCACTCGCGACCCCATAATTTTGCTACGCGACCCCAAATAGGGTCGCGACCCATAGTTTAAGAAGCCCTGCTCTACATTGAGGTGAAAACATATTTAAAATTAGCTTAACCTCTTCCGTAAAATTAGACATAAAAAGATACTTTTTTTATTTATAAACGCCAATCTTTCAAAATGGCACGGAATAAAATTTTTCGCATTTGACTGAAACTTTCAGAATTTTATTTGACATTTAAAAGCTTTATAAGCAGTAAGAACAACTTGAGTAAAACTGCATAATAAATTCAGCAATAATATACATAAAAATAGTAGTAATAAAGATATTATTATATTGTTAGTAAGTAGCGTAATGATGTAAGTATGTAAAAATTATATGATTAAACATAGATTTAATTTGTAAAATTAAATAATCTTCAATTGATTTTGAAAACATTGCCGGTTATTTTCATCCAAAATACAAATTAATGCTCTCGCATAAGACATTCCTGATCTACCACTGATAATAAATATATCTATTCTTGCAATTGTTGACTAACATTGTTTGCCAGTAATTTGTTCGCCTAAAAGAAGCCCAAAGCCATCATAAACGACTAAAACTAAACCTAGTTTTGCAACTTTCAATTTCGTAATGACTTAATGGTTTAAAAAAACAAAAAAAAAACAACATCGATGAAATTAGTTCTATTTTTTATTACTATTATTATTGAGCATATTTTTAATGTTCTAAAATAGCAATGGCAATATATCATGAACGAAATGATGCAACTCTTAGTTATTCATTCGTACATCGTCCTTGGAAATGTAGCAATAAGAAAATTTGACTATACTATTTGAGAACCAGCTAAGAAATAGTGTTGTTTGGGAAAAACAACAACAAGAGACTGTGGCAAATGGCAATAGTAATCTGGTGTAAGAATCCAAAAACGTAACCTCCGCTGATACTAATGATTCTAAGTATAAATCCAGCGAGGTGAGATTTACCTCAAGCTATATTGCATAGACCAGAAATATCCCAAATATTTCATTTTTGGCCTTACAAATTAAATACCAAATTCTAATTCCATCCCTGTCCCTTCCCTTGAAGTAATTATGTGCATCCTTGAAACCACAATGAGATTTATATGTTTTAGCCTTAAAACGAACCCCTGCCCCCTTGAGAGTTTATACACCACCCTTCCTATAAAAGTATTATTTATCAATATTGGGCAATTTGAATAT
Source organism: Artemia franciscana (assembly GCF_032884065.1). NCBI lineage: Eukaryota > Metazoa > Arthropoda > Branchiopoda > Anostraca > Artemiidae > Artemia > Artemia franciscana. The sequence goes on along the minus strand of NC_088865.1, from coordinate 21,161,865 downwards.
CTTACAGCCCTTGTAATGGAGGTTGTCGAACCCAATTGATATTTTTGCTATTTTGAACAGAATGGCCATTTCAAAAATGAAGATACGATGCCGTGTTTTTTGGAAAATGAAGAGGGCAATTTTCTGTGCGGGAAACTTTTCCTGGGAAATTTTTCTGAAGGAAGTTCTCCACGGGAGAGTATTTCCAAGGGGTTAACTTTTCAGGGAGGATTTTCCGGGGGAAATTTCTTAGGGAAAGGGAGTATTTAAGGTGTTTTTTGGGGGGTAGGGTTTTCAAGGAGAGAAAACATCTTGGCACCGTATTATTTTAAGATATACATTAGGTGATGAAAAGTGGATATCTCCTCGGGAGCCCCGTTTTATAGCAAAAATTTCAACGTCGGATGTTAAGTCCAAGTAAGATCAAGGGAGTTTTTTTTTAGGCTATTTGCTAAGAGTGTTCCATAGTTGAAATGCCGGAGAGATTATGTAAAAATTAACTGCTTTTTTTTCTAATGAAATATAATGTTAAGAAAAAACAAAGCACGATATCTTATAAGAAGGGATATAGATCACCTTGCCTGGACCTACAGTCTATGGGAATCAGATTCCAAGTCAATGCCAATTTTTTCTCTTATTTAAATCTTAAGTTTAAGACAAGTTGAACTAGGAAGCAATATATTTCAAGACATACAAGGCAGGAAATTATAATCGTATATGCGTTGAGATTTGAAGATAAGCACAAAATCGAGTGACACAAAAAGTTGGTTGAATGCTTCATTTCTTGTGCCTCGCTGTCCCCCTTACGTCTGACATAAATGTAAAAGGTGTAAACTTTGAAGGTTTTAATTTCATCACAAAGGCTAAAGTAGAATATGTTAACGTAGAGTCGACTTAGAGTTAACAAAGGTTAACTTAGAGCCTCCAATCTCTTTTGGTGTGTCTATACTGTTGCATTTCGGTTGGTCTTTACATTCCCCACTATGTTGTAGCATTTCAGTCGCATTTCATTTCTAAGCGTCATTTTGCCATGTATAAATTTGGCTTATAGTAGACTAGCTGTTGGGGTGGCACTTTGCGCCACCCCAACACCTAGTTGGTGGGGGAGCTTCGCACCCCCCAAACCCCCCGTGCGTGTAAGTCGTTACGCGCCATATTAGTTACACAGCATTGTAGCTGTGTCCCTGTCTCCGACCTTTGATAATATATAATACTAAATGTTATGGCGCGTAAGTCGTTACGCGCCATATTAGTTACGCGCCATTGTAGTTGTGTCCCTGTGTCCCACCTGTGAATATAGATAGATTTATATATGTGTTTCAAACTACGTAAAAATTGCGAATATACAACATTCTTGGCTTTCCCATTGTCTGTCCATATACAAAGCCGTATGTACTAATAATGACGTCATATGCAAACGCTCTTTTTACAAACAAACAAACATGCATACACACAACTCGTTTTTATATAGATAGAATTGCAATCTTTTAAATTGAAAAAGCAGATCCGTTGGAATCATGGGAATGCGAGGAATAAGAACAGCCTCACCCTCATAAGGCCCTGTCAAGATTGTGGCATCTATTAGGTTTTCCATTTTTTTTTTTACGGCTAGTCGCGTGCCATTGCAAAGCTTTGGTGGGTTGATATTTCTTAAAAGTATTATTGGTACGCCTATTTTTAGTTGTAGCAGGTGTGGTGGACACCCTGAAGGATCTATGGAATTTAAAAATTCAGATGGATAATTAACCGCTTCATTTGGTTCCGAAATACAAATTAACTGCGTAAAACTTGCGAATATACAACATTCTTCGCTGTCCAATTCTCGCTGCATATAAATAGATCGTCAGGTTTACCGACCCTCGAACATGCAACGTACAATTGTCCATGGGAAAAACAATCAGTATTAAGATCAATACCACATTTTTCTAATGATTGACCTTGAGCTTTGTTAATGGTGATTGCAAATGCTAATCAAATTGGGAATTGCAATCTTTTAAATTGAAAAGGCAGATCTGTTGGAATAAAGGGAATGCGAGGAATAAGAACAGCCTCACCCTCAAAAGGCCCTGTCAGGATTGTGGCCTCTATTAGGTTTTCCATTTTTTTTTTACGGCAAGTCGAGTGCCATTGCAAAGCTTTGGTGGGTTTATATTTCTTAAAAAGTATTATTGGTACGCCTATTTTTAGTTGTAGCGCGTTTGGTGGAAACCCTGAAAGATCTATGGAATTTAAAAATTCAGATGGATAATTAACCGCTTCATTTGGTTCCAAAACTGTGTCGACTGACTTGTAAAGGACTGCCTGGTGTTGAATCTTGGTCAAAACAATATTGTTGATTTCGTGGACGTCTATATTTTTGGGTGCGAGAATCGCTCTTTCACTTAGCCATTTATTATTTTTATAATTTTTTAGAATATTCGGAAATACTTTTTCAATCAATTCATTTTTGGACGTCACTAAATTACAGAAATCAGCAGGTAGTTGTATACGTCCTGAAATTGAGTCTACTGGGAGCTTTCCGTTTCCCATTGCCAGCAATTGATCTGAAAATGTTTGACCAGAGTCATCGTTTTGCAATCGGACACGCATATTTGTAGTTAATTTTAATGTTTTTACGTGTGCCCATAAATTAGAATTTTTCAGGCAAGCATTCATTTCGTCTGCAGGAGTTGATCTAGGTATTATAGGTAATGTTTGCCTGAAATCTCCCGCAAGCAATATTAAGGTGTTGCCAAAGGGTTTCGACTTCCCTCGCAAATCTTTCAAGCATTGATCCAGAGCCTCGAGCGATTTTTTGTGTGCCATTGTGCACTCATCCCAAATAATAAGTTTGCATTGCTGCAATACTTTACCCATCCCAGATGATTTGGAAATATTGCACGTGGGAGTTTCTGTAGAATGCAAGTTCAGAGGCAATTTCAAAGCGGAATGAGCAGTTCTTCCACAAGGCAGCAATGTTGCGGCTATTCCGGACGACGCAATTGCCAACGCTATATCATTTTTAGATCGAATTGATACCAGAATCAGTTTTATCACAAACGTTTTACCAGTACCTCCTGGCGCATCCAAAAAGAAAATTTCTCCAACGTTGTTATCGACACAATGCATTATCGTATCATAAATGTCTTTTTGTTCCGACGTTAACTTGGAAATGTTATTTTGTACATACGACAATAGATCACTCGTACTGTAACTTTGTTCACGATCCAATTCTACACATGTCGAAACAGCAGCGATACGGTTAGGTGAAGGCATTCCCAAATCCTGAAGAGGTTTGTTTGCCATACTTATGCACAAATCTTCTATAACAACTAAAGTGTAGTTATAAATTTCTGATGTAAAATCAAAAGTCATGTCTGACGTCTCTAACTGTTTTCGATGAAGTATATCTTCGGACATTTTTGACTTATATTTTTCCCATAACTCTGTAGGAGCTGATGGAGAGCAAGTTGTTAAAATGATGCCAAACAATGCACGAATTTGACTTGGGGTTGACGTTTCGCACGCGTCATTGATGCAGTTATCCCAGTGTTGGTCATTCTCCAATAAATTCAGAGCTTGGCATGCACTACGGTAAGTGTCATGTATAGTACCATTTACAGTCCTCAAATACTCAAAGGATGTCGGACCGGGTACATTCACCAAAAGCAGGCGTAGAAAGAAGCATTCATGTTGATTGGGGTGAACGGTGTAGAGTCTTCCTATCGTGGTATCTTTGAAGATGGTAGGTTGGTCGTCGACTGACTTACCCTGTTTTCGACGTTCAAATACTTTATTTTTAGTATTCCACGTGTAATACGAAGGCACTTCAGTATACAGCAGTTTTTTTTGCAAAAGAATCATTTTTGCAAAGCGAAAAAAAAGCTGTTAATGTTGTATCCGGTGGATTCAGGACTCTTTGTTGCACGTTGGTTTCCATGAAATAAACACGTTGACCATTCTGTAAATGTACAGCTAAGTGAACAACAGCTGGACTACGTTCATGTATCGGCAATGAAAGAGTTCGCCAAACAGCTTCATTACTGCTTATGTATCTTCCAGCCTGATATTCTACGATTTCATCGAAATCTTTGATTTCGGACTGCAAGCCAAAAACTGCCATGTCACTGCCTTTGTTGACGTATTTACATATGTATTTGATTGCCTTTACGGAGTTGCAGTATTCAACGTTTATGTGTGCATTAAATGTTTTTGATAATAATGGGGAATATGGAACAACCCACTGGTTATCTACTTCGATGGTGGTACCGTTACGCTTCTTTATTATTGCTGTTTTACTGCCATCTTCAGTAGATCTTCTTCTATATTGTGGGTAACCATCATTGCCAGTAATTGTTTTGGGTACTAAAAGTCGAGGATATTGCTTTGTGCACCTTCCTTTGGCCATGCATGGTGAATTTTCGTTCAGTGCCCCGCAAGGTCCATGTATCATATTTTTTACAATAATATCATGTAACCCCTTATCGACATTTTTATCAGGTATTTCAGCGGAAATCACATCATCAATTTCGTTTGAAGTAATTTTTTTATGTAGCCAGATTAGTATATGTGCGTGTGGCAAACCTCGTTTTTGCCATTCCACTGAGTACATCCAGCATCGCACTGACCCAAACACTTCATGTTTTACAAGGTAGTTTATCAGTGATTTCAACTTTTGCCGGAAGACACGTGCCGTAATGTCATGCCTATGAACCGCCGATTGTCCTTGAAGTAAAAGCTGCAGTATCTCGTCCCAAGATTGATTACATGTAAATGTAATAAATAAATCTGGACGACCATAGAGACGAACATACGCAATAGCATCTTGAGCATATTCATGCAAATGACGGGGACTGCCAGCATATGACGAAGGTAAAATTGTTAATCTTCCAACGTTTGTGGTATTACCGTCATTTATAACTACATCTCGCAAATGAATGTATTGTTCAGAGCGGAGCGGGGTCTGATTCAGGCGGATATATAGCAAACGTTCTGATTCAATTTTAGCATACATATCCACGACAAAGTGGTGAAACAATTCACGGCATTTTAAAATATAATTTTCTTCATCCTGCCGAATCATTAGTCTATAGGAATAATAATGCATTGCACTGCATTTCTTATTCATCTCTTTGTTAGGGGCTGGATTCATCAATTTAATATTAAAGTGATAGCCGTCGGCTCCATCCCAAAAAATGATAGGATATTGTAGGGCATCGTAGCATCGATGAGTTTCAGCAATTCTTAACAACTGAGCGTTTCGCTTATGTAGAATAATATTTCGAGGTAAAAACTGATCACCGACCATAACGATTGCCAATTCGTCGATAGTCGGAGCATTGTATCTACGCACATGTTGGCCAGGAGGCGTTTTGTCAGCGGAAATAACAATTTTATGAGTATCAGTAGGCATCAAATCGATGGCTGTTTTGAACAGACGCACTAAATTATTATTTTCGTGGAAAAGATGTTGCAATTGGGAAACGATTGTCCTTTCAACGTTGGGAGAAATTTCGCAACGTGCATTCAATTCAGAATTTCTATCACTGATGAAGTACAATTGTAAAAATTTATGATTCTCGCCTGAGAATGGTAGAAGCGACCCTGCTTTATGATAAATTTGCCCTTTTACTTTGAAAGTAGACATGAATTGATCTGGATTTTCGATTTGGGCTCCAAACGACGTCATTTGGAAACATGAGTTGTATTGTCTGATTTTTGACAAAAAACGCTTAGATTCTGACGTAGTTCCAGTAAGGAAAGTCTTCAATGGCTCTGGTGGTGCAGCCAATAGAGGAAGTTTAACTTTTCCTGAGGCGCAACACATTCCCATTGTTTCACCATTGAATTTCAAGGCCTTGCAATAGGGACAAATTTTAGACATTGTCCCGATTTGAACACATCTACTCAAGCTATAATCATCGACTGGGTTGTACCTGAATGCCAGGCGATAACTTTCAGATTGCTCTGATTCCTCGGCACGCTTTCTTTTCTTACTTTCTCTATCAGCAGCAAGCCTGATTTCTTGCTGTTCTTGTAATTCCTCGGCACGCTTTCTTTTCTTACTTTCTCTATCAGCAGCAAGCCTGATTTCTTGCTGTTCTTGTGATTCCTCGGCACACTTTCTTTTCTTACTTTCTCTATCAGCAGCAAGCCTGATTTCTTGCTGTTCTTGTAATTCCTCGGCACGCCTTCTTTTTTCACATTCTCTTTTAGCAGCAAGTCTGCTTCTGCGTTGCTCTGGTAGTTCCTCGGCATGCTTTCTGTTCTTTCTTTCTCTATCAGCCTCAAGCCTGTTTCGCTGCTGGTCTTTTGATTCCTCGGCACGCCTTCTTTTTTCACTTTCTCTTTTAGCAGCAAGTCTGCTTCTGTGTTGCTCTGGCATGCTTTCTGTTCTTTCTTTCTCTATCAGCCTCAAGCCTGTTTCCCTGCTTGTCTTTTGATTCCTCGGCACGCCTTCTTTTTTCACTTTCTCTTTTAGCAGCAAGTCTGCTTTCGCGTTGCTCTGGTAGTTCCTCGGCACGCTTTCTTTTCTGACTTTCTCTATCAGCAGCAAGTTTTTTGGCATTGACTCTTTGAGCATCTTCATCAGTCATTGTAAACTTAAACATTAATAGATTTCTACGCGAACATATGTCTTATATAACTTGAATGACGTCACCTTCAAAGCAAAAATGACGGCAACTAATTTCATGACGTCAGCCGAAACATGACGTCACCTGATCCACAGATCCACAGACAGACAGACAACTTATTTTTATATATATACTAGCTGTTGGGGTGGCGCTTCGCGCCACCCCAACACCTAGTTGGTGGGGGCGCTTCGCGCCCCACCCAACTACCTTTTTTAGTTTTTTTAGTTTTTTAGCTTTTTTAGTTTTTTTATTAGTTTTTAGTTTTTTTTTAGTTTTTGCCTTTTTTTAGTTTTTTCAGTTTTTTTTAGTTTTTAGTTTTTTAGTTTTTTTTAGTTTTTTAGCTTTTTTAGTTTTTTTTTCTTTTTAGTTTTTTTTGTAGTTTTTACCTTTTTTAGTTTTTTTTCTTCTTTTGTATTAGTGTGAAATAATTCAGACGTCAATATGCGGACAAACACGACGTCTGTGTCCCGGTCGTCATTTGTATCCCGGTGTCCCGGTCTGTATATACATTCGTTTTTTAGTTTTGTTTTTCTCCTTTATTTTTTTCCTTTTTTCTTTTTTTTCTTTTTTAGTTTATTTAGATTTTTAGATTTTTTAGTTTTTTTATTAGTTTTTAGTTTTTGTAGTTTTTACCATTTTTTTAGTTTTTTTAGTTTTTTTTTTTTACTTATGTCCTGGTCGTCATTTATACTCACTGTGTCCCGGTCGTCATTTGTGTCTCGGTGCTTTGTTGATTGCTTACCGCTTTGGCGCTTAGGCAGCGGTACTTTGTACCGCTGCCTAACTCTAAGAATCATTTGGATGTATTACCGCGGAGTGACTTGAACTTGCATCCTCCGAATTCGAAAGAGAACTTCAAATCCAATCTGCTACGGTAACTATTAGTACATATTGTATTATTGAATATGTGATTAACATGGAGTGATAGAGAAAATGAAAAAAAACTTTGTTGAAAATGGAAAAATCTTTACGTGCCAAGCATGCTAAAGCTCCCACAATTTATATTAAACCTCAAAATTTGGTGTATCTGTTATAAGGTTTTCGGATTACTTTAATCTATTGTCAAAATATATTGAAATATTTGTGCAATTCCCAGTTTTTTTGTTTTTTCTTTTTTTTAGTTTTTTAGCTTTTTTTAGTTTTTTTTAGTTTTTTATTTTTTTTATTTTTGTACGTTTTTTCTTTTTAGGTTTTTTCTTTTTTTAATCTTTTTAATTTTTATTTTTTTTTTAGTTTTTTCTTTTTAGTTTTTTTTTAGTTTTTTACCATTTTTCTTTTTCCGAATTACTTTAATCAATTGTCAAAATATTTTGAAATATTTATGCAATTTCCAGTTTTTACATTCTAGTTTGTTTTCTTTTATATATGTAGAAGATATAATCTGGCGTAACGGACAGACAACTTATTTTTATATATATAATATATATATATATATATATATACTAGCTGTTGGGGTGGCGCTTCGCGCCACCCCAACACCTAGTTGGTGGGGGCGCTTCGCGCCCCCCCCAAGCCCCCCCGCGCGCGTAAGTCGTTACGCGCCATAATAGTTACGCGCCATTGTAGTTGTGTCCCTATGTTATATAAACTTGCGAATATACAACATTCTTTGCTGTCCCATTGTCTTTGCATATAAATAGATTGTCAGGTTATCCCCCTGTTTCCCCCGGTGTCCCCGTTGTAGTTGTGTCCCTGTGTCCCGGTCGTCATTTATATTCCCTGTGTCCCGGGTCCCGGTCATCATTTGTATCCCGGTGTCCCGGTCTGTATATACATTCGTTTTTTAGTTTTGTTTTTCTCCTTTATTTTTTTCCTTTTTTTTCTTTTTTAGCTTATTTAGATTTTTAGATTTTTTAGTTTTTTTTATTAGTTTTTAGTTTTTATTTCTTTTAGTTTTTTTGTCCCGGTCGTCATTTATATCCCCCTGTTTCCCCCGGTGTCCCCGTTGTAGTTGTGTCCCTGTGTCCCGGTCGTTATTTATTTTTTAGTTTTTTACCTTTTTTTAGTTTTTTTAGTTTTTTAGCTTTTTTATTTTTTTTATTAGTTTTTAGTTTTTTTGTAGTTTTTGCCTTTTTTTTAGTTTTTTTAGTTTTTTAGCTTTTTTATTAGTTTTTAGTTTTTTTTGTAGTTTTTGCCTTTTTTTAGTTTTTTTAGTTTTTTAGCTTTTTTATTTTTTTTATTAGTTTTTAGTTTTTTTTTGTAGTTTTTGCCTTTTTTTAGTTTTTTCAGTTTTGACGTCACCTGATCCAGTTTTTTCAGGTGACGTCACCTGATCCACGATCCACAGATCCACAGACAACTTATTTTTATATATATAGATAGTTTTTTTTTTTTTACTTATGTCCTGGTCGTCATTTATACTCCCTGTGTCCCGGTGCTTTGTTGATTGCTAATCGAACATTCCTTTTGTCCTGGTCGCTTTCTCTTTGAGTGTCGTCATTTATTTTTTTCTTTTTTAGTTCTTTTAGTTTTTACCTTTTTTAGTTTTTTTTAGTTTTTAGTTTTTTTAGTTTTTTACCTTTTTTTAGTTTTTTTAGTTTTTTAGCTTTTTTATTTTTTTTATTAGTTTTTAGTTTTTTGTAGTTTTTGCCTTTTTTTTTAGTTTTTTGTCCTGGTCGCTTTCTCTTTGAGTGTCGTCATTTATTAGTTTTTTCCTTTTTTTTTTTAGTTTTTTATTGGTTTTTACCTTTATTTTAGCTTATTTTTCAGTTTTTTTCCTTTTTTTTAGTTTTTTTTTATTTTTTATTTTTTTTAGTTTTTTACCTTTTTTTAGTTTTTTTAGTTTTTTTAGTTTTTTAGCTTTTTTACTTTTTTTATTAGTTTTTAGTTTTTTTTTGTAGTTTTTGCCTTTTTTTAGTTTTTTCAGTTTTTTTTTTAGTTTTTTATTGGTTTTTACCTTTATAGTTTTTTTAGTTTTTTAGCTTTTTTATTTTTTTTATTAGTTTTTAGTTTTTTTTGTAGTTTTTGCCTTTTTTTAGTTTTTTCAGTTTTGACGTCACCTAATCCAGTTTTTTCAGGTGACGTCACCTGACACATCCATCCACACATCCATCCATCCATCCATCCACAGACAACTTATTTTTATATATATAGATATATATATATGTATATATATATATATATATATATATATATATAAAACTGAAAAAGGTAAAAAACTAAAAACTAAAAAAGAAAAAAAACTAAAAAGAGGTAAAAACTACAAAAAAAATAAAAAGAAAAAAAAACTAAAAACTAATAAAAAAACTAAAAAAACTAAAAACTGAAAAAGAAAAAAGAAACTAAAAAAAGGAAAAAAACTGAAAAAGAGGAGAAAAAGAAACTATAAAAAGAAAAGGAGAAAAAGAAAACTAAAAAAATAAAAATTAAAATAAAAAAAAAGGTAAATGTATTCAAGCCGAAGTAGCTGAGTTGGTAAAGCGTTATGTTCCAGGTTCTAGGTCCGAGAGGATCCAGGTTCAAACCTTGGATTTAGCATTAATACAAAAGAAGAAAAAAAACTAAAAAAGGTAAAAACTACATAAAAAAACTAAAAAAGAAAAAAAGAAAAAACTAAAAAATGTAAAAAGAAAAAATAAAAACTAATAAAAAAAAATAAAAAAAACTAAAAAACTAGAAACTGAACAAGAAAAAAAACTAAAAAAAGGAAAAGACTGAAAAAAAAGGAGAAAAAGAAAACTAAAAAAAATAAAATAAAAAAGACTAAAAACGTAAAAACTACAAAAAAACTAAAAAGAAAAACAAATAAAAAAAGCCAAAAAAATGTAAGAACTAAAAGAAACTAAAAAGAAAAATGGAAAAAACAAAAAAAGATTATTTCATCATATTCAAATTCAAAAACGAATGTATATACAGACCGGGACACAGGGAATATAAAAGACGACCGGGACCCCCAAAAAAATTACAGACTGGGACACCGGGACACAAATGACGACTGGGACGTGTGTGTCGACTGACGTCATGTTTGTCGACAATAAATGACAACCGGGACACACGGACACAACTACAACGGGGACGTCGGGGGGCACAGGGGGGATATATAAATGACGATGGGGACACAGGGAATGTTTGATTAGCAATCACAAAGGGCAATCATTAGAATAATGAGATATAGATCTGAATACGGATTGTTTTTCCCATGGACAATTATATGTTGCATGTTCAAGAGTCGGTAAACCTGACAATCTATTTATTTGTACAGACAATGGGACAGCGAAGAATGTTGTATATTCGCAAGTTTTACTTAGTTAAAAACACATGAAGAACCTACAATGGCAACAGCCGAGGAAGCTGCTCAAAGAGTCTATGCCTAAAGACTTGCGGCTGATAGAGAAAGTAAGAAAAGAAAGCGTGCCAAGAGTCAAAACATATCAAAACTGAAAATGAATGCGATGATGATTGGGTTTGGGATTTTGACTTGGGTAAGGTCATCAATGCCTACCAGATTTTAGTTTAAAAGACAAAGGTTCGGCGATATACATTTCATAGTGACGCTGAAAAATAAAAGAAGAAAAAGAAAACCGCAAAAAGAAAAAAGATAAAAAACTAAAAAAAAAAATAAACAAAAAAAAAATAAAAAATAAAAAAAAGAAGTTAAGTAATTCAAAAATGTTAAAACAGATACCCAATATTTTGAGGTTTATTATAAATTGTTGGAGCTTTAGCATACTTGGCACGTAAAGATTTTTCCAAGCGTCAATGTTAGAATGAACATTGACAAAATGAAGAAAACAAATCAATCAAAAGAAGAAACTCTATAATAGAAAAACTAAAAAAGGAAAAAACTAAGAAAAGGAAACACTAAAAAAAACTAAAAAAAACTGTATATATATATATATATATATATATATATATATATATATATATATATATATATATATATATATATATATATATATATATATATATTTATATATATATATATATATATATATATATATCTATATATATAAAAATAAGTTGTCTGTGGATGGATGTGTGGATGGATGTGTGGATGGATGTGTCAGGTGACGTCACCTGAAAAAACTGGATTAGGTGACGTCAAAACTGAAAAAACTAAAAAAAGGCAAAAACTACAAAAAAAACTAAAAACTAATAAAAAAAATAAAAAAGCTAAAAAACTAAAAAAACTATAAAGGTAAAAACCAATAAAAAACTAAAAAAAAAACTGAAAAAACTAAAAAAAAGGCAAAAAACTACAAAAAAAAAACTAAAAACTAATAAAAAAAGTAAAAAAGCTAAAAAACTAAAAAAACTAAAAAAACTAAAAAAAGGTAAAAAACTAAAAAAAATAAAAAATAAAAAAAAACTAAAAAAAAGGAAAAAACTGAAAAATAAGCTAAAATAAAGGTAAAAACCAATAAAAAACTAAAAAAAAAAAAGGAAAAAACTAATAAATGACGACACTCAAAGAGAAAGCGACCAGGACAAAAAACTAAAAAAAAAGGCAAAAACTACAAAAAAAACTAAAAACT